>NC_044909.1:36149852-36449852 GCF_001633185.2 Quercus lobata
AGTAAAATAGCTTAAAATTTTTATTTTAAGAATTGAAATGGCCTAATTTCGTCTAAATTTGTGAAATGTTTTTACATTTGTATTTGCGTGTGCACAAATTTTTGTGTTTATTTTAAGAACTTATATTTTCTATTTTATATAATCACTTTTTAAAAATACTCGTTTCAAAATATCTATTTTAAATTCTATTTTATTAAAATATTATTTTTTATATTTTTAATTGTTTCGCTTCATTTATAAACAACAAGTTAATAATCACCGTCCGCTATATTTCTCCTCAGAATATGTAAAAAAAATAAAAAATTAAATATAAAATGAAGAATGTCAGAATAAATTTACATAGTTAAACTATAGCAATCTTGCAAATGTCCTTATAAAACCGATGAAACTATAAAAACAATTAATGCAATTGTCTAAGGCCCCCAATTAAAAGAAGGTCCCACTTGTATATAAAATATGTATATTTAATATTTATCTATATATATTAATTAAAAAAATTAAGTTATCCAACGTCTCTTATGCTCTTTCATAAATTCTTAACTCTTCGACAACTTCAGAAGCCATAAATACTTCCTTAGAATTATCCCAAATCTGCCAATCTGATGCTTCTCTTTTTGTGTCATAGTCTCTTCTCTTCTTCTACTTTGTTTCTTGTGAGCTTTGCAATACAATTTTTTCATTGTGGTCTCTACGTGTTTCTCTGCTCTTAGTCTTCTTCGTTTTTTCTATCAGATCTTTCTCTGTTGGTTACCGCTTCTCTCTATTGGTTTTTGAGTTTTGCTTTGGGTTATCAAGTTATGAATGAAATAGGGAAGTTAATCAAAGAGCGGACAATGGAGCTGAAAGTGAAAGAGAATGAATTTGAGTCTATTGATGGTTGCATTAAAGAGAGTTCAGAAAAAATTAAGTCAAAAAAGAAGATATTAGATTTGATAGAGAAGAAATTGATAGACCAGTCTAAAGAAGTTCAGTCTAAGGAGAAGCAACTTGATTCAGTCGAAGAATTGTATACAAAATTTTGTGAAGATTTTGAGCTAAAACAGAGGGAGTATAATGCAATCCGAAGATCTATTGAAGAACTCAATGAGGAACTTGAAATTAAAGGAAATCAACTGGATTCTAGACAGAATTTGATTAAAGAGTGTGACAAGGAGTTCAAATCAAAACATGAAGAGCTTAGATCAATTCAGAAAGCAATTGTGGAATGCTTTAAGGAACAAAAATCAAAGGAGAAGGAACTTTATTTGGTAGAAAAGTCCATCAAAGAGTGCACTGATTCTCTTGAATCAAAGGAGAAGCAACTGAAATTTGTCCAAGAAACAGTGAATGGTGGGTTTGTAAATTTTGAAATTTAAGTACATATTGGAAGAGAACATGTGGAGGAGATAATATGAAGATTAAGAAAATAAATAAAACCTAAAAGCAACAAAGAATGAGTGGAGGTGAAAAAACGTTAGTTTAAAAAAAAAAAAAAAAAACTGTCAAATTAGGCTTGACTGCCTGTTTCCGGCTAACCTTTTATACCTCATATATAGCATTCATTATATTAGAGCCAATTTAGCTTTCAATAATTGAAATTTGAGAATTGATTAAACTTGAACATGTTAACGTTTGATTTAATTTAAAATAATCTCATACATCGCACGGATTAGCGACTAGTTAATACATAAAATGCATTAAAAAGATCTCGTTGAATCCTAAAATACAGCTCATTGTTGACTGCACTACACACTACCCATAGCATATTATCACTGTAGCACATCACAGCTATATGGCCCACACACTATCGCCAAAGACACTAACCTAAGGTACCCACCCACAGCTCAATTGAGTTTTAAGTTTTATTAACAAAACATTCTTTAAACCCACCCACTGTACACACAGCACACGAATATCAACCCAAAGAATCTCGAAGAATAATTAAAACTGGTTTGTGTTTTTTTGTCTGACTCTCCAATTCACACTACCTGCCATTTTAGCATTTTGCACTTGTTTTTTTTTTTTTTTTTTTCATAGTCTTTGCTATGTTATTGGTCCAATGCAGGCTGTTCTTTGCTAATAATCAAGACACGATGAAAAGAAAAGTCAATTCCTTGCCTCCATGAAGTGTGAACATGCTTGAGTGCTATTTCTTAGGGTAGGTTTAGGATTATTTACATCTGTAACACTCGTTTTCTCCTAGGTGTTTCCACATTATCCAAGTGGGAACAAGCTTGACTAAAACGTGACATGCTGCTTTAGGAAACTTTTCAAGTGGGTTTAAGGTCTTACCTTACCCTAGAGAGAGAAATTAGTAATTACTCTAGCAAACAGTTTAATTGTTTATAGACAAAATTTAATTACAAAATTAGTTGTAACTTAAAATTACAATCTTACTTAATATATTTTTATTAAAAATAAATTTTGACAAATCTATTATTTGATTATATCTTCTTCTTATATTCTTAATACTTGTAAAATTTTTAGAAAATAGAGATTAATAGCTATGTCATTAATAAATTGTTTAAATAACAAGTTTTTTTTATTTTAAAATTATAAATAAAATATAAGTTTATAGATCATATAATAAATATTATTCGATTAATACAAAATGGTTTTATAGGCCGATCTATTATTCTATTCTTCAAATTTTATTTTTACTAAAATTATAAATTTTGTTTTATTTATTTATAAATATTTACTCATTATAAATGTCTACTAGAAATTATTTATCTGGATATGAAAAACTTCAAAAAAAGAAATGTTAGAGATGTTAGAGAAACTTAAATACAAAAACTTAATTATTAATTTTGCATCTCAAAGAGCAAAAAAAAAAAAATTTTAATAAATATTATTTAATTAATATTTAAATATAAAAAATGACTCACTTAAAATTTTCTTCTAAGGCTAAGGCGCTCAAAATTGTTGAGTCAACCTTGTGCTCTTCTAGTGGGTTTATAAAAATATCACAATCATATTTGAAACCTCATTAACGGGGGGAATTTTTTTTTTTTTTTTTGAGATAAAGATGGATGGGGATTTTGATTTAACAGAACAACTTAAACCAAACGGAAGTATTTCATGTGAATTTTGCTTCAGGGATGGATTTGCAAAGTTTTTGTGGTGGATTTACTAATGTTGCAACAATAGCTTGATGTGCAATGGGCCTAGCCAACTGTGTTGTGTAATGGATCTCGAGCCTAGACCATGGTAGGGTCGTGAGTCTCGTGACTTCAACGTGATGAATGGCATTTTTTTGGAGCCTTTGAAAGTTTGAATGACTAATGTGAAGTGATTTTGATTGTTTTGGTTTTAAATTTTTAATGGTGGATTTGGGTTTTAGCGAAGAGAAAGTCAATGGGGGAGATGGTGGTTGTCATTTTAGAAAGTGAGGGCATTCACACCAACTAGCGTAATTTGGTTTTTTTTTTTTTTTTGTCTATTTTAGTATAAAATTTTTTTTGTTGTAGTATAAAAATTTACTTTTTATTTTATTTTATACAACTACTTTTCAAATCACCCTAAATTATCTATTTTATACCATGTTTTATTAAAATACTGCATTTTTTTAATTTAATTTTTACTATTCTCTCAAATCATCTCTCTCTCATATTTTTTATTATTTCTTTATCAGTTTACACAGTATCAGTAATGGTGTAAATACAACACAGTTATTGTAGCTCTGATGTTAAGTTTGGCAAAACTAATGTGGGTGATTTTTGGAATTAAATGTGCAAAAATGGCATCTTATATTATTTTGCATTCATTGTTGTGCGTGCTATGAGGGTGTGATAAGTGTAGGGTGGTAAATCAAAGCATAATTATATTATTGAACACCATTTTTGGTTCCATTGTCGATTTTCACAAATCTCATTTCCAAAATTGAACTTTTCACTTTGTAAAACTACCATGTCCAAAATTCAAAATCACGTCCAAAATTCAAAAGGATTTTTTTGTTCAAGTTTTTGGTACTTACAAGATCTCTTCACCACTGTTAAAGCTTCAGCTACCTCAGCGAGATGCTCGGACGCTAAACTCACAATTACCGTTTCTTCTTCTTCTTATTCCTCTTTTGCATTTCTCGCTTTGTGTTTTTGGAGAAACCAATCTTTTATAGCCTTTGCTTTACTGTCAAACACTACTTTGTCGTTTGCTCTTAAATGACTTTTACTTTTCTTCTTTATTACATATTTCATTTCATTTCATTGTCATTTCTTAAAAATTTAAAAAAAAAAAAAAAAAAAATCCTGTCTCTCATTCTATCTTAATACTCTTATGGTCACACTTTTCCTTTATATTTTATCTTGATCTTATCAATCTCATTAACATTAGTAAAACATTTTTAACCCTACTTGAAGAAGAGATGAGGCATCCATGATCCAATTTGTCTCACCCCATTGTCATCTCTACTTTTTAACAACACTACTCAACAAATTAATTCCAGATAAAATTCTACTATATCTTTTTCTATATAATATAAATACTATGTCTCTAATTTCAAAAGTTCACAACTTTACATTTGATTAATTGAAACTGTATGGAAAAAAAAAAAAAAAAAAAAAAAAAAAAAAATTGTGATTTTTTCATAACTAAAAGAGAATAAGATCTCTCTCTCTCTCTCTCTCTCAAGAGTACAATAAATGTATAATAAATGTAAAATGTAACTTCTATTAATATTATGCCGCTTAATATTTAAGTTAATAAATTTCACATCTATAAAATGAACAAGTTTCATTTTTTTATAAATAAAAAAACACATCTTTTATTAAAGCTTAAGTTATATCTATTATAACTTTTTATCAAAAGTTATGCCGCTTAATACATAAGTTAATAAATATCTCATCTATAAATTTTTTTAGCTTCATTTTTTTTGTAATTTATACATAAAAAACTATAAGTTTATAAATTAGATAATAAATTATATTTAATCAACATGAATTTTGGCTTACCTTTAGGCTTTGTTTGGTTGGGAGATGAAAATGTTGAAAGGATAGATTAGTAGGGGGGTAGAGAATATATTGTTTTCCACAATGTGTGTTTGGTACATAGGATGAAATATATGTGAAATGATAGAAAATAAATACAATTTCCCTTTCTTTGGTTGAGAGGAAAATTAGGAGGGTGAAAAATGGATTGTAGGGTTGAAATATGTATTTATTTTGAAATATGTATGGATTTATCATTTTGCCCTAGTAACATAAGTAGGGTTGTCCACCACCTGCCCGTACTCAACAAATTTACTAGATGAATGCCATCCAACGGGAAAACAGTTTGATCCAAGCCATGGTTAGGTTGATGGCGGGTCACTAGTGCCAAGAACTCAAGTGATCAATTCTAGTTGTAGTTTGGCCATCTGAGAAACCAATGAACCCAACCCATTCGATGATTGGTTCTCTCCATCGCAAAGATTTAAATCTCGATCTTTGCCGATATAAGGAGATCTCAATTAGATCCAGCGAAATCTCCCCTACCATAAACCTGACTCCTAGTGATACCCAATTGACACCTAATGAGGCTCAATTTGTCCGATCCAATGTTCCTTCACAGTTGGCAACGAGTTTTTATCTCTCCAACTAGAAGTGGTCAAGTCGAGTCTAGGTTGGGCACAAACCCAACCCAAACTGACCCGTGGACACCCCTAAACATAAGTTTCCTTTATACTTTATCTATATATAATCATATAAAGAGGGGGAAAATTATTGATGAAATTTATTATTATGAATAAATCCTATGGGGTCATATAAACACATACTTTGGTAGAATGAATCACCTACTTGCCAGATCTTGCACTTTGCTTGCTTTACAAACTTCTCCTCATGATCTCTATACTTCTTGAGCACCTTCTTGTCATAGGAAGAGGCCACTAGAGTCTCTTCCACTATTTCATGTTCCAAATTCCAAGGCATTGTGTCCCTAGAGAGAGATGACATGTTTGAGAGAGCCTTTAGAAAACTATATGTATGTTTCTCACAATATTAACAATGTCTTTTTATCTGACTACTATATAAGTAATTAAATACTAGTAGAGTTTTACCCACTATCAAATAAGTGGTCTCTAAAAATACTCAACTAATAAGCTTAAATTACTCCACTACAAAGTCATTTATTAGATAACTCATATATACGATCCATGAGCCATGAGTTATGAATTGGGTCAAACCCAGCCCGATCTCTAACAATGATTAATTAGTTACAAAACAAAATTTAGTTACAAATTCGTTACAGCCTAAAATTACAACCTTACTCAATATTTTTTTATTGGAGGTGAATTTTAACAAATCCACCATTGAATTACATCTTCTTCTTATATCCCTTACGCTTGCAAAATTTCTAAAAAATTAAAGATTAATATTTATGCCATCAATAAATTTTTTAAATTGCAAGTTTTTGTAGTTTAAAATTATGTATAAAATATAAACTTATAAACCACATAGTAAATAATATATGATTGACACAAAGTTTGACATGTATATTAAGAGCGTAAAAAACATGCATTAATTCAATAGTTAGATTTTCAATATATGTAATAATGTTTATTTTATTAAAAAAAATTATAATTTTAGACTATAATTAATTTTATAGCTAAACTTTGTCCTTGCTTACATAAGGTTTATATTAAAACATACTTTTGTTTGACATGATTTCCTGACCACATGGAGATATTACATCATGTGAACTAAGGCCTACGCATGACAGGATACATAATACATTGCAATTGCTCCCAAAATCAGTGGTGGCCATGTCAATGCAGCTATGTTTGGACTTGGGAGTTCACGGAAAGGAACGGAAGACAATGATACTTTTGTAAACATTGTGGTAAGATTCTTCAACTTCTTACACACATACAAAAGATGTCAAGCAATTAAGAAGCAGACCTACTTTCAGACAAATCTTTAAATGCACCTGAAGAAGAAAGACCCACTGTGCTAGCAGCCTAGCTACCAAACATATTTAAGTTGGGCCACCATTTGACTTGGAATTAGCATGGGCATAGAACAAAGGATTAAAAGGCAAGTTCTTAGAGTGCCGTTTGACTTGGATTTAAAAGACCTGAAAATGAAAGAGAATAAAAGACAAACTTTAATTTGTAGAAATCCTCAACCTCGTGTATTTTGGTTCCACTAAAGGATCGATATACACCAGTCCTTGTGAATTACTCCCAAGTCAAGAAATAGGTACATGTCAATTTTTCATTAAAAAAAAAAAAAAACGTTTAGAAATAGGTCTATTCCAATTTCAAGTATTGCCAATTTGTCATTAAAAAAAAAAACCTTTTTTTCATAATTAATTTTATCAATAGTAACATATGAAAACTATGCTATTGTTTACCCTTTTTACCATGGTATTTGTGTTGATAAACAGGTTATGAAGAAGAATAGTTTAGACGTGTAGAAACATTCTAGCTAATCTGAGCTACTCGTCAGAACCTTTTGTGTGAGCATTATATTACGAAAGTTCCAAGTTGATAGGGTTTGATTTGGTACAATGGTTCAATTATTACATATTCGTACTTAATTGTTGAATTCTTCCACGTCAGGAATATCACCTAGAATACAAAATTTAGCCTTTTCAGTAGTTTTTTTTTATGGATCGAAGATATTGTTCACAAAACAACTCTTGTTCTTCGATTAGATAGCTATGTACTTCCATGAGTTCCATCCACTTCGAAGGCAAATTTAGAGTTAAAATTTTACTTCGTATATGACACGAATGTATCAAAATCAAATGGAAGAATTTGTCAACTGGGACAAAAATATTACCTTTTTTTTTTTTTTTTTGCTCCAAAATATAAGGAGATTTAATGACAGTTTCCAAATAGCTTAACTAAAATGCTATTTTATAATTTACCAATATTTTTCCTCAATGCGACAATACTTGAGAGAATTATTAAAAAAACACACATGTCCGTTTGGAACAACTTACTTAGTTAAAATTGAAAACTTTTTGTTAAAAATATTATAGATAAAGTTAAAAAATAGCTGCTGAAATAATATAATAAGATCCATAAAAAGTACCAAAAAATACAATAGAACTTATTAATAGTAACAAAAATAAACTGGATAGTAAAAAAAATTAACTTTTTAAACCATGCCAAACGGGCACAGTATAATATACATAGTTAAAGTTCACTTTTTCCTTTTTAGGTCACAATATGAACATGAAGTTAGAGAACCTGTAGAATAATTCTTCGGAGTTCTGAAGCAGAAAGAAATAACCTAACACACAAGAAAATTTCGACCCATGAAGACTTTGACCGACTTTTTCTCACTAGCTACTTTTGATTACTCTTTCAACTGCACCATTAAAAATAGTAAAAATAAAAATAAAATCATTCTAGAGAAACAGCCGGCAAACTCTACGAGATCAACAATCATTTTTTAAAAATAAATGCAACAAAGACTAATTCAAACAAAGCATAATCGAATAGATAGATATTGCAAATTTTCAAAGACGTCACTCAAAAAAGTCACTCCCTCCTCCAATATTATAAATACAGGTGGTTTTTGAGCTAAACTGCAGAACTAGCAAGGAAAAAGAGCTGTGATATACAATTGGGTGTCCGCAAATTCATTCATTCATTCATTCATTCACAATTAAGATGAACTTCCAAACAAAAAAACATTCATTGGAGTTGCAGGGTCCAAGGCCTGCACCTCTTAAAGTGAGCGAAAACTCCTCAAAGATCAAGAAGTCGAATCGAAGACGGTCTCCGGTTATAATATATCTCCAATCTCCTAAGGTTATTCACGTAAGACCTGAGGAGTTTATGGGAATAGTTCAACAACTTACTGGGAATAACAATCAAGCTGCACCAAGTAGAGTTGCTGCTACTGCTGCTGCTTCGGCTTCAACTTCTCAATATAATTCTTACACTTCTACCTCTAGTGTAATGGTGGATGCTCATGATCAAAACATGGGCATGGGCATGGGAATCTCAAGCGCAGCCCAACAGACATTTGAATATAGTACTGGGGTACTAAACTATGGTGCTGCTGATCCAGGTTTTGGAATACCTACTACTTCCTCCAACTTTGCTGAATATCCTAGCTTCTATATGAACCTAGATCATTGTTAAATGCAAAGGGATTTGACCTAGATTAGATGCTGCTTTTGGGTTTTTTCCTTTTTTTTTTGCGCCCATTTTTTTTTTTTTTGTATTTTTTTATAGGATATACCTTGTATTTTTTTTAGATAGGATTCTCATATGATCCAAATCTAATTAGGAAATTTCATTATCAATTCATTACAGCAAATTCAAATCTTCTGTTTTATTTTTTGTATTCCTTTAAACGATAGACTGCAATCTTGTAAGCACATGGCCTTCAAAAATAATAAAAAAGTCCAAGCTCATGAAGTAGGTAAAAAAGTTTCAATATTGGCCACTGACAGTTACATCATTTGTGATTTCATTAAGCATAAAAAACTTCAAGCAAATTGAACTTCTGTACTCCTAACCACTTCAAAAATTTGGTCTCTGCTTTGGCCGGCCAAAAAACAACACAAAAAGTAGAAGAAACCACATACATACATGCAAATATGCTATGCATCTTGCATCTTGAGGTCTCCATAGTCCTTCCATGAACCAATTGGTACGAATTTCCATGAAATTTTTAGTTTATTTAATGACTCATTAATATTTTTTTGTTAACAAACGAATGTAACATAGTTTTTATACGTACAAATTAATGTTAGATTGAACGACCATTATAATCTCACAATTACATTTAGAGAAGATTTTCTTTGTCATATCATCTCTAAAAACTATATATTTATATATATATATATATATATTTATATATATGATCAAAGCCATATTATAACTTTCAAGTAGAGTTTGTGGTATACTTCAGTGGCGGTTCTAGGAATTTTTTTTATGATGGTCACTAAAAAATTTAAATTATACAAAATTTAATAAAAAGATAACTTTAATATATCAATGTCACAAGAAAAAAAAAACACTCAGATACATGAAATATTACAATTTATTGTACTAGCAAAGAGAGAGAAAAGAAGAAGACTAATAAGTGATAAAGTGGAAATTAAAAATGTTGATATGAAAATAATAAAGTGAACATAACAATTTCATAACAAATCTTATGCAACAAGCTGTTATTGGTAGGTAAAACATGTCAATATTGAGCCTAAATTAGAATTAATAACAACTTACCACATAAAATTTATTATGAAAATATTGTGAATAGTGAATATAACATTACTATTATTTTTATTGATTTCAAATTTTTGTGATTCTCAGGTCATGTTGTTTAACATTTTTATGAGGGTGGTTAAAATAAATATATAATATTTTTTTTGTAAGTATATATATATACATTTTTTTTCAAGTTAGGGTAGTCATTGAACAGATTAATTTAAACTAATTATATATATATATATATATATATTTACTAAGTAAAATAAAATAAAATAAAATAAATTGGCAAGTGAGGGTGGTCCTGTGACCACCCTCACATTCAAATGGAGCCGCCACCGGTATACCTTTATGTTAAAGTATCCTTATTATATATGCACTACTATAAATACATTAAAATTATTAACACAGTTTGTTATCACCAAAACTTTTTATTTGAGTTTCAAAAAGTTTTTATAAAAAAAAATATCCTATTAGATCGAATATGATAAAAACACATTAATTGTATAACATGCGTTACCAACTGCATTTGAGACAAATACCTAGCTTGGGGTTGAGGGGGAGAGGGTTCAAACTGTGGGACAATATATCTACTATTTCTTAGTCTGTTAAAAAAAAGTGTTCAGCTACATGATGTAAGTACATCATATAAAATCAAACTTTCAATATATAATATAAGATAGTTGATTTTTTTAAAACTAAACATGTGGTATATTATTTGTGTTTAGACTTTAGACTTTTTGTTACATTTCTTCACGATATATAATCGTTAGAAGATACAATTTTTAAGTTTATTTCCCTTGAACTATTTTAAAGAATATCAAACACGTTACATATATAATTGTAATTAAACACGGAAATGAGCATTTGATGTCTTGCCTTACATAAATCAAAGCTGACTAAAACCCAAATTCTTCAGTCGACCAGACTCCCAGACCATATGTTGTTATTATAATATTTTCTGTTTTCCTAATCCTTGGCTCGCACGATGGAAATGGTTGACAAGTTTTTGGAAAAGTACCTTGACATGCTAATCTTGTTTATTCAATTTCTATGGAGCAATTTGACTTTCGATTATAAGTCCATGTCAGATAGCCCCACCTGGTAAACCCCAATTGATCATAGGGTCAATTTGACAAACGTGTTCCCTTGAGCTTGGACAATGCTCATTTATGATTTAAGTCCAGTCTTCTAGGGTGTCTATTGTTTGAAGTATATAGGGTTAGGGGAAAAAAAGTAAAAGGTTGAAAATTACCTTACAAGGTGTTTCATATAATTGTTCTTGTGAGTTACATCTCCTTCGGTTGCCAAAGGTTTTTGGACAATTTGGACTGTGCCCACGCTATGCATGGGCTAGAAAGTACACCAACGACCGAGTAGGCTGGACGGAGAATTGGGAGTCACCACTTAATGTTGGTCAATGAACCGATTTAACCCTTATGCAGCAGTCTAATGAACTAAACATGGAGTCAAATGTATGGACTTGGAAATGTATGAACAGTAAATATTGTGGCCTTCTTTTCTCTGCTCGGGTTCCATCAGAGAGAAAAAACTAAGATTTGTTTAGCTCTGGTATATCCTCCTTCCCTTAAACAAAAAGTTGTGCATAAGGTGTTTTATATAGTTGCACAGAGTAGAATTAAAACTAAGCCCAAACCCTTTTTCTAATAAAAAAAAGATATCTTCTCGCTATAATTTCGCTTGAGTGAAGTTGATTATCGCTCGAGCAAGATTTTCAAAACAATATAACTATGTCATCTTCAAATGGTCGTATCTCATTCATTTCAAATTCAAATTAAGTTATATTTATGTTCTTATTGAAGTCTCAAATATCTAATTTCCAATAAAACAAGTTCCACTTAAATATTCAAAACTTTGTTGTTTTTCAACAGCTTTTGACCCAGCTCAGCCCATTTTACAATGAATAAATTATACCAATAAACTTAAAATTTATTACAAACAAATGTCCTGAAATGGACCCATGCTAAAAATACAACACTTCATGCATGTGACTATACGAGTAAGGGATGGAAATAGGGTAAGGTGGGACCAAAGGACCCCGCATGGTTTTGTCTTTGTCCAGTCCCCGTCTTGCCCCGCATGACGAGAAAAACTTCCTTACCCCATCCCTGCCTTGCTCCACACTTATTACTATTTTTTTTTTTTTTATAAAACTCATTTCATTAATATAAATATACTTAAAATTACAAATTAATTTATCACATAAAATAAAACCAATTTTTAGCAAGGACAAAATAATATTATCCATATCTCCCAAAAAAAAATCCAAACTGTTTAATATGACAATATCACAACAAAACAAAAAGCATTAATATCAATGCATTTAAATATTTAGTAGTAATACAAACCAACTATTTAATACTAATAGTCTAATACATAATGTTGAGGTACATTTTTTTCAATCATGCCACATGCTCCAATCCTATTTAATAATATTTATTTATTCACCATAAAAATACCAAAATATCACCCATAAATCATTTTGGGCCTCCATGAATATTTCTCATCCTATTGGCTCACAAATATTTTCTATCTTATTATCTAAATTGGGTTATAATATAAACCATCACAGAAGCCCAAAAACGCATATCTTATCCAATTTCATTATCATTATTTAGCTAAGCCCAAAAATGGGCCTACGAGCCCAATGCACACATACCATTCTTTTTGAAGCTCAAGACTACTTATGTTTGGCAATATTTCAAAAGCCCAATTATCATTGGTAATATCAAAAGCTCAATTTACGTTGGCACTAATAAAAGCCCAAGCTAACTACTTTGCACTATTTAGTAAAAAGCCCAAGGAGCTACTTGGCACTATTTAGTAAAAAGTCCAAGGTTATCAATACTTGGCAAAATACTATATCATAAGTATTTCACTTAAAGCCTGTTGAGGTCTAAAAATGGTCATAATAAAATAAGCCCAAAACAGAAGAACAAGTCAAGCCCAAAAGGAAAAATCTCAGGCTAAGCCTAAAGTAATAGGCACGGATGACCCATGGGGGATAAAAGGAAGGCCCAGAGGATCCTGAAGCCCAGAAAAGGAAGAAGCATCCCAAAAAGAGACCACGGCAAAATATAAAGAAGCAAGGATCCTCAAATCCCTTCAAGCACAAATAAAAAGGAAGACTGGGACAGATCGGTAGAAAGAAGACAGGAAAAGAAAAAAACAAGAAACGTGAGCGACCTCTCATGGCACAGACAACAAAAGGGCCTCGGGGAACCAGGACAGGGAAGAAGAATGGCAACGAATGACTTTCAAAAATGGCAGAACAGGATTCCGCCCAAATAGGAAAGAAAGGGAAAAGAAGAATATGCCAGAAATGGGGATGCCGAGAAGGGCATACCTCAGCACGTCCCAAAGAGGATGGCCAACCAGAAGCTTTCGAAGGAATCAGAACCAAGAGAAGGAAAGAATGAAAGAAAACGGCAAAGGGACTTACCGAGGCGACAGGGACAGAACATGCTCTGTTTACAAAAGAACAAAACAGGGGAACCCGGGACACCCAAAAAAACTCCAGCATAAAAGGAGGGGACGGGTTGTGAAGAAGGCAGCGAGAAAAAAAGAAAGAAACACAAGAAAGAAGAAATTCTCTAGGAAGAACCACCAAAAAAATCTATGCAGAAAGAAAATACTAAGGGAAGAACAAATACTGCTTCCCGATATCCTGTAAAGGCCACTATTGCACATACTCGGATTCAACGAGAATCAAACTTTGCAAGTTTTGAAGGCTGAAATAGCCATTCAAGACTGCAATTTTTGAGCTTGATTGGACCTTGTATCACGTCCTAGTGAGCTTTCTGTAATCAAAACAGATAACTTATTAATGAAACACTGCTTAATAATTCCCAGGATCCCCACAGCACTTTCTTTTTTTATCGTTTTGCTAATCCTGCTTTGTTTCCTTCTGAACTTACGTTGTTAATTTTGGTACTCTTCAATATCCTTGTTTATTGTCTTTCTGTATATTGTCAGGAGTATTCTCTGCATTCACTTGATTCTTAAACAGCTCGTTAGCTGCGGTGAATCAAGGCCCGGTCCACCAAATCCTTCCTTTTCATTCAGGCCCGGGATCCTTGGGCCTGAGTATCCCGAAAAAGGCACTCTCACATTTTGGCGACTCCGCTGGGGACTGGGCAAAGAAGAAGGAAGAAGCAACCCTTCACAGAGAATGCCTCCAAGACAAAGAAACAGCAAGGGAACTAATGTGCCACCTACGGCCTCTGAGCCTGTAGGAGAAAACGAGGAAGTCTCCAGGCAAGGAGGTGGGATACCTTTGGTAGAACAGGAGGTGGTGTCAGAACAAAGACACGCAAGGCAGGAACCAGACCTAATGGCCAGAATGACAGCAATGTTAAAGGATCTGGAGCAAGAAGTTCGTCTTCTCAAAGAAGGCAGGACACAGGAAGTCAGAGACAATATTCCCCCTACTGGCCACCAAGATGGGACGCAGCCAGAAGGAGGGTCAGCAGTGGGAGGAAGGGCCAACCCTCAGTACTTGACACTGGCAGACGTCAATGCCCTCCTGGAGCAAGAAAGGGAAAAACTCTCAGGGATCCCCAAGCAATTCTCTCGGGATCCCCCGTTCCCTCCAGAACTTCTTGGCAAACCATACCCTAAGGGGTACGAACCCCCAAAGTTCCATCCTTTCGATGGAAGGAATGGAAGTGCCGTGGAACATGTGAGTAGGTTTGTCCACACTATGGGCCCCTATGCAGGAGACAAAGAATTATGTCTAAGGGAATTCACCAAATCCTTAGTGGATAGGGCATACACTTGGTACACCACACTGAGACCCGGGTCCATCAAAACCTGGGATGAGATGATGGAAAAATTCTGCGCCAAATATTACCCTGGTGAAGACAAAATCACTTTCTAGAACCTGCAAATGGTGAGGCAGAGACCTGGAGAAGATCCTGTTCAATTCATTAAAAGATTCGAAGATGTGTCCCTAGACTGCTATGGAGACCATGAAGAAAAGGAGCTCGTAGAAACCTGTATAGCCAACATGCTTTTTGATTACAGGCTCAACCTTGAAAATTTATGTATCACACAATTTGCTGACCTGCTACAGAGAACTAGAAGGACGGCGCAAACCATGAGAACAAAAAGGCTGCCCGCATCCCAAGCTATGACAGCATCAGCAGGAGAGAAAAGGAAGAGACCAGATGGGAAGGTGTTTGAGGAACCACCAGTGATCCCATGTACAGCTGAGGAGTTAAGCCATGTCCTAGACAAGTGGATTGGAGATGGGGTTGTCAGGCCATTCACTGTGTCCAGGCCACCAACAGAAGAAGAAAGGAAGAACCCTTTATTTTGCAGAATCCATAATTATGTCAAGCACTCCACCAAGGATTGCTGGACCCTTCGCAGACTCTTCCACAAAAAGTTGAGAGAAGGAACCCTGGAGCTCACTCAGAAGGAGCCGGAAGTGCAGAGGAACCCCTTGCCTAACCACAAAGGAAAAGGGGTGGTAGCAGTGGTAATACACGGGAACCCGGCAGAAGCAGGAGAATCTGAAGGATCCTTCCACCCGAGCACAGTCAGGACCCTCCAGAAGAATCCCAAGTTCAGGTCACTATTCAATCAATTAGGATTCGGACCAGAAGCAAGGAGGGTGGCCACAGAGTCTCTCATGAGCATAGCAGCAGATTCAGGGATGGAATGCTTTACAGCTGAGTCACATGCTAGTCGAGCTTTCCTGGAAACAACCAATGCAATAACCTTCACTGATGAAGACATGGAGATTGAGCACCCAGACCACCGTAGACCCCTTTATCTAATGGCCACCATAAACGGCGTTCAAGTCAGAAGAGCACTGGTGGATACGGGGGTGTCACTCAACCTCATAGCCTTAAGTACCCTGGAAGCTATTGGCTTAGTTGACGAAGGATCCTGGGGGCTCCCATGGAGATAACAGAATTTGGAGGATCAGTAGAGTCAACAGAAGGATACGTGCAGCTAGCCTTAAGGGTGGGGCCGATAGTAGCTCTGACAAGATTTCATGTGATTAATGCTGAAGTTTCTTATCACGTGTTGCTGGGACGCCCGTGGCTTCATAAACATCGCCTTATTCCATCCACGTTCCATCAATGCATTAAAGGGAGACTGAATGGGAGGCCCATAAGGATCCCTGCCAATCATAATCCTTTCAGCCAGGGAGAAGTGAGCTTTGCAGAAACGATGTTTTATGATGAGTTGGAGCCAGATGATGAGAACCCCGCCCCAGGGACCCCGGGGGCACCTGTCTTAGAAGAAGAAGAAGGAGAAAGGGGCACCCGTGACCTGAGAAACCTTCTAGAAAGAAAAAGGCAAAAGAGGGAGCCCAGCTCTTCAGGATCCCGAGAATGTGTGGTGGTGCGGGAACCTGGGGGAAGGCTAATTTATCGTTTGTGAAGGTGCGCGGGACCCGAATGCATTGTGCAGGAAGGTCCCGGACCACCAAGCTGCATGATGGCCCAAGAAGAAATCCCTGAAGAACCAGTTAAGGAGGCCCAGATTCAGCCTGAGGAAGAATTAAAGGAAGTAGATCTGGGAACAGAACCAGGATCCCGAAAACCTATCTTCATTAGCAGTCAATTGGTGGCTCAAGAAAGAGAACAATTGATAACCTTGCTTCAAAAATACAGAGATGTGTTTGCATGGACCTATGATGAGATGTTAGGTCTAGACCCAGAGTTGGTAGTCCATTCTCTTAATGTGGACCCAAGGATGAGGCCAGTAGTCCAACTAGCTAGGGTCTTCCACACTGAGGTAGAAGCTCAAATAGTCCAAGAGGTTAAGAAATTACTAACAGCTGGTTTTATCAAACCCATCCAACACCCAAAATGGCTTTCCAACATTGTACTTGTGAAGAAGAAAAATGGTCAAATCCGTTGCTGTGTAGACTTTCGCAACTTGAACAAGGCATGTCCTAAAGATGAGTTCCCCTTGCCCAATATCGACCTCCTTGTAGATTCAGCTGTAGGAAATTCAATGTTCTCGTTTATGGATGGGTACAGTGGATATAACCAAATCCGCATGGCAGCCAAAGATGCAGAGAAGACGGCATTCAGAACTCCGATTGGGAATTTTTACTACACTGTAATGCCCTTTGGCCTCAAAAATGCGGGGGCTACGTATCAACGAACCATGACAGCCATTTTCCATGACATGATGCATGAGGAGATGGAAGATTATGTAGACGATATTGTGGTCAAGTCAAAAACCAGAACAGGACATTTCCAAGTACTTGAGCAAGTCTTTGAAAGATGCAGGAAATACAAGTTACGTATGAACCCCATGAAGTGCGCCTTTGGAGTGTCTGCTGGAAAGTTCCTTGAGTTCCTGGTACATCACAAAGGCATAAGCGTGGACCCAGCCAAGGCCACAGCTATTGCCACGATGAGAAGACCAACTACTGTTAGGGAACTCAAAAGCTTCCTGGGAAGGGTCTCCTATATCAGGAGGTTTGTGCCTGGTTTAGCCTCAGCTATAGCAGGCCTATCCAAACTATTGAAAAAAGGAAATGAATTTACCTGGGGAACAGAGCAGCAGGAAGCTTTTCAAAGAATTCAGGGCATTATGAATCATCTGCCCACCCTCCAGGCACCAGTACGTGGGCAACCTCTGTTGCTATACTTAGCATCAAACTCTCAGGCAATAGGAGCTTTGCTGGCACAAGAAGATGACCAAGGAAATGAGCAGCGCATATATTATGTAAGCAAAACACTCAAGGATACCGAGACCAGGTACCCTAGAATAGAGAAAGCCTGCCTAGTGATCATTTATGCATCCCAAAGGTTGAAGAGGTACTTCTCAGCTCACCAAATCCTCTTGGTAACCAAGTTCCACCCCATAAAGGCACTCCTGCACCAGCCCCTTCTCACGGGAAGGATAGCACAATGGCTAGTGTTGCTCTCACAATATGATATAGGTATAAGAACTCCCAAGGCTGTTAAGAGCCAGGCCATAGCAGATTTGCTAGCTCAATTCCCAGGAAAGGAAGAAGGCCCGCTGAGTGAAGAAATCCCTGGTGAGGTAGCAGTGATGGAGATCCCAGGGAAGAAATGGACCATGAGGTTTGACGGGTCAGCCACAGCAACTTCAAATGGGGTAGGAATTGTACTAAGCTGCGAAAATGGGGATATCATGCCCCTGTCCTTCAAGCTTGGTTTCTCATGCTCTAATAATGCAGCTGAATATGAGGCATACTTAACTGGGTTGACTATAGCACTCAGCATAGGAGTGAAACATATGAGAGTGCTGGGAGATTCTAATCTTGTAGTCTCCCAAGTGAAAGGTGACTTTGCATTACGGGAACAAAGCTTAGCAGCCTACAGGACTTGGGCACAAAGGCTAGAGATGGAATTTCAAACCTTCAGCATAGAATACACTCAAAGAAGTGAAAACAGGTTTGCAGATGCTCTCGCCACCCTGGAATCCCAAATACCATTTAATGGAAGGGATACGCTGATAAAAATAGGAAAACAGGAACATTCCATTGTAAGGATCCTCCAAGGGATGTACCCCGGGGAATCCAAACAGTGGGACTGGAGGGACGAAATCAAAGAAAGGATGAAAGAGGCAAGCCCCAGAGGGAACATCAAAGAACTAATGGATTACACTCAGATAGAAGGAGAGTTATATAAGAGACTGCCAGGAGGAATACTGTCCAGATGTATCACCGAGAAGGAAGGAAAGGCGAAACTAGAAGAATTACACGCCCAAGCGTGTGGAGTTGCAGAAAAAGTCAGCCTATACAGAAGGATGCAACGCATGGGGTATTACTGGCCAGATATGGACAAGGAAGCAGCAATCATACAGGGGAAATGCCAGGAATGTCGTTTGGCAATTGATAAAGAAGAAAGCTACGCGGTGTTTATTGCAGAAGATTGGCGGGTTCCTTTCATAGGATACCTGGCTCGGGGGATCTTGCCAACCGACAGGGAACTGGCCCACAAGCTCAAAAAACTAGCGAGCAGGTATTTCTTGCAGAACGACATTTTATTCAAAAAAGGATACCATGGGGATCCCCTCAGGTGCCTGGGACCAAAGGAAGCTAGAGAAGTAGTCAGAGAGGTGCACTCTGGAGATTGTGGAAGTCACCCAGGAAAGAGAAGACTGTATAAGCAGTTATTGTTGTTGGGATATTACTGGCCAACGATGAAAAGAGACTCTGAGGAGCTGGTCAAAACATGTCATGCTTGCCAAGTACTAGGAGATGCAATTCACACTCACCCAAATGTCCTACAGGATATGACGACGCCATGGCCTTTTCATACTTGAGGGCTCGATCTCATAGGGCCCATAAATCCTCCATCCAATGGTTATATATGGATCCTGGCAGCCACGGAGTACTTTACAAAATGGGTAGAGGCCATCCCTTTGAAAAAAGCTACTGGAGCAGCTGTAGCAAATTTCATTCGAGACCACATCATTACAAGGTTCGGGGTCCCCAGAAGATTGATCAGCGACAATGGAACCCCATTCATAAACAAAGATATGAAGGGATTAACTGAAGCATACCACATCAAGCATGGAAGATCTACCCCATACTACCCACAAGGAAACGGCCAAGCTGAAGCTACTAATAGGGTAATATTAAAAATCCTTAAGAAAATGAAGCATGAGTATGGAGGAAAATGGAGTGACCATCTGGCAGATGTGCTTTGGGCATGTAGAAGCTCTGTAAAGACAGCCACAGGATTCTCCCCATTCTCCCTGGTTTATGGAACAGAAGCCATCAGCCCTGTGGAGTTAGTCATTCCTACACCAAGGATAGTTCTGGAGGAAAACCAGGGAGAAAGTGAGGACGCAAGCAATGAAAAGAGGCTAGCAGATCTGGAAGGAGTAGAAGAAGAAAGAGAACTGGCTAAGAAAAGGAGCCAGAGATACCAGCAAAGAATGACCAGAGCATATGCACAAGCAGTACGCCCAAGAGTGTTCACTAAAGGGCAATTAGTGCTAAGGATGGCGGAGCACGTGAGGAGGAACCTGCCAGGGCCTTCCAAGTTCACCCCAAAATGGGAAGGACCCTACATCATCAATGCAGCTCATGAAAGTGGGTATTATTACCTTGCCAAAGAAGATGGAACAGTCCTGACAGAGCCCATAAACGGGAAATGGCTGAAGCAATACTATGCATAAGGACAAGGGGATCCCGGTACCTCAGGGTCCTTTCACCAACTTCACTATCTGCTAAGTTCTTTTTATTTTTGTCTTTTTATTTTTCAGCCTTTATCATGAATTCTGGTCTAAGATAATTTTGTTCAGGAACATGTGATAGATTGACACTTTGTGGTCAATACTGCACCAAAAGACTTTTTCTTTGTTCCTTGAAAATGACCATGTTTTAATGAAATTCCTGTTTCTTCAACATTTAAGTTTTTCTTTAAATACTGCAGAAAAAACCAAATTTGGATAAATTTAAGGAAGGATACCTGAGTAAAAAAAAAAGGGGAGAGTATGTAATACCCTTTTACATATGGCCCAGGATTCACCTCACAAATAATTTCAGATATCCCACAAACAGTCCCAAGTGCATAGGTCTAGGATCACAGAATAAAAGTAAAATATCTAGGATACCTAGCCTAGCACTTGGCAAAAGGGGAACCTGTCAAAGTTCATGAACTGGGACCGTGTCTCAAAAAGAAAAATATGTACATAGGGAAGGATACCAGTGTACCCAGTTCAGTACTTGCACAATAGATTACCGGGTACCTGGACCAGAATTTACAGTGAAGCCTGTGAAGAGCATGGTCCAGGACTCAGGAAAGAAAAGAGCCATAGGAAAGAAAAGGCAATATACCAAAGAAAAAGGCAGATTCACATACTAAGAAAAAAAAGAAGCAGTTTTGAAACACAAAAGAGAAAGCAAAGAGCAGAACAATGTTCAAAAAGAAAAACTTATACAATCCCAAATTGTTTATGTAAAAAAAAAAAGCTAAGGAATGAGGCCGGCCAACAGGGAGGCATCTGGAGAAATAACAGGCACAGCCAAAGTAGCAAGGATCCTCTGCCGCTTGACCTTCAAGTCTTGTAAAACCTTGTGAGCACGAGCCAAAGCTTCCTCAGCAGCAGCTATCTCAGTGTCTATACTCTTGAATGATTGCCTCTGAAACAGCATATGAGCCAGCAGACGCAAGTGATCCAGCAGAAAAGACAAATTAAACTTAGCCTCTAGAAGGTCTTGCACCACCCCTCTCCACTCCAGAAGCTTTTCTTCAGACAAGGAATCTATGGAGGAATTCCTTAGGGAAATCAGCACAGCACACAGCAACTCCATTAAAATATTGCCTAGAAAAACGCCTCCCCTGAAGCCGCTGGTAAAATCCCCGTGACTCTTGAGCAGACTCTCTAGCAGCGGCAGGCCTTCCACAGGAACAGAGAAACGCAGGAAGCTGCCATAAGAAGACCCAAAAACATGGAAGTGGCTGGCAGGAAGACTGTTGAATTCCAAGAGATCAAAGCGAGCCAGAAAAGAGGAAAGCCTTGAATCAAGATCTGAGGCAGTCATCTTCGAGGCATCCCCTATCACTGTGTCACCACTTGCAGAAACATGAGGACTTGCAGCCTTTTGCTCTGGACGAAGGTCAGCAACTTGAATAGGTCTCACAATTCCTTCAGGAATAACAGGCTCAGAACCTGCAAAGCCTGTATCAATATTCAAAAAAAAAGAAGAAAAGAAAAGAAAAGGAAGAACGGATTTAGTCTAAAAAAAAAGGGAGAAAAAGAAGAACAAACCGGTTCCACCTTCTTGGGGCAGAGCCTCTTCTTCCTGATCTCCTGACTTCCCCGAAGATTCTGGGTAGGAACATAAGGCAAGTTGAAGAAAAGGTGAAGGACCAATGGCAAAGTGGCTAAAAGAAGGGATAGATGCAGGGGGCTTCGCCATATATAAAAAAAAAAAGGAGGGGGAAGAAAAGGAAACACGATGTGAGTAGCTTGCACTCACCTTCTGAGCTTTCTGATTCTAAAGAAGAGGCAACACTGGAAGCGGATTTCTCACTGGCTTGACCTAAAAGGAAAAGGAAAAGGAGGAACTCAAGAAAAACTGGAAAAGAAAGTAGAATATAACGCTATTCCAAAGAAACAAGGTTTTCCTGTTTGTTTGGATAAAGGAGTGTCTCCCAAAGCACCTTTATCTGACAAGGACTGAGGAAACACAGTCCTGATAGGACTAGGAGTACGCTCAAGATGGGGACTTTGAGATGACGGGATCCTAGAAGCTTTGGGATCCTGAGAATCCTGGGAACCTTGCATTGGTTGCCCAGTTTCCTCGGCTGGGTCATCAGTAGGGGGCTCCTCCCCCATAACAGGAAAAACAACAGAAAGAGCTGTGATAGTTTCCTCCCCCAGAGCCTTATCAGTCATAGGAGGGGATACCTCCACCTAAAGGAAGAAGAAGAGGAGAAGGCAGTGTCAAAAAGAAAGGGAGAGAAAAACACAACAGCAGGAAATGCAGACAACACAATGTCAGAACAAAAGGGAAAGAACAAAAGAAAAAGGGGAACACATACCACGTCGTCTCCAGAAGATTGGCTCTTACCCGTCTTGTGATCAAGACTTGTGCTTGGACTGTAAAGGAAATCACCACTCGTCAGCAAAATAGAAACAAGTGCAACAAGGTGAATAAAAAAAAAAAAGAGAAGAAGGAAAGAAGTCTTGCCCTTCTCTCTCTCTCTACAGATTCTCTGGAAGTCTTTTGCTTACTACGAGTACGCCCAGAGGGTCCTAAAGGAGGCTGGGATACCAAACCAGAGGATCCTAAAGAACCATGGACTGAAGCAGTCACAGGAACCTGGGGAAAAGAAGACTCTACCTTGGTCTTCTTCCGGGTCCTTGAAACCAAAGGTTTCCTGACATCCTTGCCTTCCTGAGATGCCAAGTGTGCTTGAGATTTCCCCGTTTTCCTTCTTTTCGCCTCAGAGCCTATCTCCACACCCCCTGTACTTTCGCCAACATCAGCAGCTTTCATTTTCTTCGACTTGACATCTTTACCTTTACTCGGAGCAGTGGCAGCAATTATTGTCTCTGTTGCACCCCTTTTGATGGGCACCCCAGAGGAAGCACCAATGATGAGACTATCACCCAGCCAGGTCTCAGGAAAATCCTGTCCATAAGCCACCCAACCTCCCCTGGAGGCATGCCACTCTGCAAACCCAGTCTTGCTGCTTGCAGCAGCAGAAACAATCCCAGCAGTAGGAAGGGATAGACGTCTATTGGATGTCGGAGCAGAAACAATGCTAGGATTCGGGGCATCCCGAACTGTACCAGTGCCAACATAATCAACAAAGGACTTTTGTACTCTTCTCTAATAACTGGTATAGCCACTAGAAGCAAAGACTCCTCTCTGGGAGTTAGGCACTGCAAATTGGGGGCTCCTCCGTGACCAATAAGAAAAGGCCTGCAGCCTCAAGAAAGGATCCAAGGAAGGAAGGGATGGCACCACATCCTTAAAAACTGGAGGAATGTCCTGATCAAAACCAAATTGCCGGAGCACCCGGTGTACTGAATAATGAGTATATTTTGGGCCACTTGAAGAAGGCACAGGAAGCCAGGAGGGGCTAATGCAGGCAAGATAAGCCAGACTGCCCTCATCACCACGGCGCAAGTCAAAGGTATTACCTGTAGAAGATAAAAAAGAAGACAACACAGAATCACACGCAAAGCCAGGACCAAACTCACGAGGGGATCTCCAATATAAGCTCCCTGTTTGGTCAAACAACTCCACAAGATTGAGGCCACCACCTTTCAAGCTAATCCAACGAAAAATAATGGGAAAGGCATCAGTAGAATTGCCACAAAGACCCTTCACTATGTCGGGGGATCCTTGGAACTTGTCCTTCACAAATTTCAAATTCCTGCACTTAGCCAAAGTAGCTGCAGAACGGTCCCACATGAAAATCTGAAGAATAGCGCAATGAAGAGATGAAGTGATCACATAACAAGAATCACCCTCAGCCTCATCTCCATGAAGCTGGTCCAATTGAGAATAAACGTGACCCAAAAACAGAGGGGCCAAAGGATACTGGGTACCTCGAGCCAACTTGATTGCCAACGGAAAAAACGAAGACTTAACTCCGTACCCAGGGAACTCACTAAACAAAAACTTACTAAGCCAAAAGCCAGGAAACTTGGGTTGATAGCTCCTACTCCTTGAAGCTTAAATCTTAGTTGCAGCACCAAGATTCTACCATAATACTTGCTTTAACCCCATTGGCTGAAGCCAACCTCAAAAATCTCAGTATTTAATGCAAGATTACCGAAATATTCACCCATGTTGGACATTACCCAAATAAGATGAACTACCCAAAAGCAAATCACACCATTTTCGGCCAAATCCTAGGTTAAATACTCTAAATTTCAGCTCCATTTGACATTGCCCAAAGGAGACAAGCCCTCAAAAAGGAGCTCATACCATTTTCGGCCAAATCTCATGATGAATACTTTGAAAATTCTCTTGCTAATCAGACCCTACGTTTTTTACTTTTGCTAATTGCTCCCTAAGCTTCACTATAAAAGGAAAGTGCCATCTATTCCATGAAGGGGGGACAAAAATCCTCTCAAACTCTCCATCAATCTTGCTATTTTCAACCCTTAATTCAAAAATAAGTTCCTTTTTTAGTTCCTAAATGCCCATACCCATCAACTCACAAATATTTTTTCCATTTTTTAACAAAACCCAGCACCATAAAGGTCTCATGACTAGCTAAAATTAGTCTCTCTCCACCATGGCCAAAAATAGCCAAGTTCCTTTACCATTTTATTCCCACATCACCATATATTTGCTCACCCACTCATATAAGAATAGTTTCCATCATTTCTCATACATCCTTCCACATATTCCATCATGGGCATAAGAACCTTGGTTAAATATTTGCAGCACTAAGCTGGGGATCTTTCTCTCCCTTCATTCCATCCTAATTTTCCTCTTTTGCTTGTAATTATGAAGCCTTTAATCCTTGTTTATTGCTATAATAATGAAGATCATAATGTCTTGAATGCTATGAAATTTATCGCTCATGTTGACTTAATAATAATGAGGAAAATATATGATTTTTATCATGTAAACACATTTATTGACTAATCAGACGTTACCATTGGAGGCCTGTCATATTCACTGCCTAACAATTTTCCTCTTGTGTACTTGTTATAATAGGCCCACTTTTATATCAACCGACTATGGAGGAACTGCATAATTTTCACTATGCAAATACATTTATTAATTTTCCAGAAATCTACCGCTAGACGGTTCTCTTATTTATTGCTGGACTATTATTTAAGCACTTATTGTGGTGGGCCATCCTTTGTGCTAGCTTATCTTTGCAGGAGGTATTTTTAGGGCCTTATTATAATCTTTGTTAGATGCAACCCAGACCTTAAGCAAAATGGGTCTTTCACACTTCACCAATAGCCCTTGGGCCATATTCCAAGCCCAAAGTTGAGTCTCAACCTTGGCTTCCCAAATATCATGTGGGCAATTTGAAAATTGCCCCCGACACATAACAACATAATCCAAACTCCTAATATATAACAAAATTTACATTGACTAGTTTTTCAAAAATAATTTCCAATTTCTTTCACCATACTGTGGGGTGGGTCGAGGAGGGGCTAAAAAGCTTAAACCATCTCTGCCCTACCATGAGGTGTGTGAGAGTGCTTTTTTCTTTAGCACACAGGCCCAAGGATCCTGGGCCAAATAGTTGTATTTTGGTGGACTGGGCTTGGTTCACCGCAGCTAAATGGGGGCTGATTACGAACCAAGTTGTGCGCAAGTCACATAAATCTCCTCAAGGCAAAAATGCGATTCCTCCTAAGCAATAAAATACCATTATAAGTGTTTTAGTATCATAAAATGACCCTTTACTCTTACAAAATAAGTAAAATATATGTTCATAATATTCACAATGAGAAAGAGATTGAAATAGAATATTTAAGGCTTATCTTTTATCGTATAAACATTTTAAAGAATTCCTTCACTTGGTACCCCGGGCGTACTGTCGTGGGATCCCGGGACGTACTGTCGTGGGATCCCGGGGTGTATTAGGCCTGTAAGAACCCAGAATCTCTGGTTCTCTGCACTATACAATCTTTCTCCATGCTTGTTATGCAATGGAGTTTTGTCCTTTCCTTTTACCTCTATAGGTCCTACACAAGAACAACTATACAATGCACATATCTTCAAATAATTGTTAGTTTCTTAGATTAGGATATATATATATATATTAATACATATACATATATGTAAATGAATTTCATGAGAATGATTCAGCCACGAGGATCCTGGCCCCAATTCTCACAGACTTATGCTTTTGCACAAGACTTGTGGGATTTGGAACTCAAGTCTGAGTGGCTTTGCTTGGGCAGGGACTCAACTTTACAAGCAAGAATATATATGTATTGAGCAGCAAGAAGCAGTAAAGAAATATGCAAAGTAATTGTTAGAAATTCTCAAATCAATATGAGATATTTCATTATTTTTCTTGATTGTGGATTACAAATGTGCTCACTAAGACGTGATACAAGGTTCAAATAAGCTCAAAAATTACAGACTTTGATGGCTATTCAAGCCTCTAAGACTTGCAAAGTTTGAATCCTTTTGAATCCAAGTATGTGCTATAGTGGCTGTTTCTGGGATACCGGGAGACATTCCTCTGTTTTTCTTAAATTTTACAGAGTTCTAATGACTCTGTTATGATATTCTTCCTACTGAAAATCCTCTGCCCCTTCAACATGGGTTTTCTCTTCCTTTTATAGTGTGTTTTCTAAGGCTCCATGGTACTAGTGATTTCTCTCTTTTGCCCCTCAGAGCTCGTGCTGTGACAGTTGCTCAAGGGCTGGTCTCTTCCCTTTTTTCTCATAGTTTTCATCTTTTATTGCTGTTTTCTCTAAAAGTCATTTGCTGACTTTCCATTTCCGGGGCGTCCTCAGCAATTAGCCTTCAATCTCTCTTCTTTCAAGGTTTCTCATTTTTCAGAATTGGCTGTCGGTGTTATTTCCTTGTTGTCATTATTCCCAAATAGTTGGAATCTTTTACTGCTGGGTTGAAAGTTCTCTTCCAGTTGCTTCTACGTATGATTTTCTCATTCTTGGTTCCTTGTGGTACAGCTCCTTTGTTCATGAATGTTTGCTTTATACTTTCTGATTCTTTGCTGCACTAGTGGGTACTTGAGAAGGACATCTTTGTTCTTCATTTCTTGTATTTCGTGGTACCTTTCTTCAGTTGTCTCAATCCTACAGTAACTGCCCTGCATTACCTGAGGATCCTGAGCGTCTGGCAGCCTCTGGGTATCCCGGCCCTCTGGCAGCCTCTGGGTATCCCGGCCCAGTTCTTTCACTGAATTTTGCTGGACTTTTTAATGACCTTTTTGCTGGAAATCTGAACATAAATAGGGCCTTAATGTTGATTCTTCTTGCTGCTTGAATTGGGCCTTCTTTACTTTTCATGGAATGGGCATTCTTGTGAAATTTTGGCCTTCAACATTAGCCCCCCGAGCTCGTGGGTTACCTGTAGCCCACGCGCGAGAAAATAAATTGTTTTTGGACACTTTTTTGGTTTGTAGAATCAATGTGTAGATCAAATAATTCTTTGAGAGAAACTCCAAAGGAATTGCTACACTTCCTTCATGGGATGTACTAACATGTTGCGAAAGATTAGAATTCACCTTCATATTAGTATTAGGCTGTAGATTGGTATTCAATAAATCAACTTTGTCAAACTATCAATAATATATGCAGATATATATGTATAACCAAATTATATTGGTATAGCATTTGATACTAAGAGTATATTTCTAGCACTAACGTTTTTTGCTAGCAATTCTAGGATATGCTTTTTTTTTTTTGAAAGTAGCATACAAAAATCATGCATATTAAATCTTAATATAAGATAGCACAACTTTGTCAACAAGATTTTGTTTGTTTTACAAAATAGGTTGAATGAGGGGATCCCCCATGAACTTTGCCAAAGATATTCTATGCATTGTAGTACATGTTTGCTATGGCTAAGGTGAATAACACCAAGATGTTTGCCCCATGGGATTTTTAGTCCATGAATAGTGACTTACCAATGGGACCATGATATCATAAATCATTGAATCATAAAAGTATACTGATTTAGAGTCTAATCAAAGTTAGCTATTCTTCTCAAAATGTATTAAGAGATAGAAACTTCCCTGAGGACATGACTTAGAAGGCTTAGGAACATCTCCACGCCTTGCTTTAGCTAAAGACCTTGCTCTTCTGGTGGATGCTCTTGATCTTTGCCTCATTCTTTTTCCAAATTGTGAGAGATTATATAATATTTCAGATTGCAGCAGATTATTCACATACCATGCCACCAATTATATTGTTGTTTGAATTGCTATATTCCATATAGTTCATAAGCCAAAGAAAATAACAGTGGCTGAACTTATGTACAGTAAAGTTCGCACTAGACTTCTTAATTTTCATCAAGTAAAAGATATATCTAAGGAAAATTTATAATCTTGTTTTAGCCCCCAGTGTATGCACTGGAAAAGCCAATTGCCAAATAAGATATGGCAATAAAAATTACTTCATGTATATGAAACCATGTGAGGATCTCAACCACACAAGAATTTCGAATTTGATTTTCGATAATTGGTCAAGTAAGAAGACCAAAAAATTTTAGAATTTTTCGTTTTAATCCATATGAATAAAATATTAGTGCATGGGTGATACCTTTTGCACAACATTTTGCAGTGTTTTGATATATTCAAACATGGTATTAATGAGTGGGCTTACCGAAAGGGTACCTTTCTTTTGTTGAGTTGAAATACCTCCAAGCCTTTGGTGAGTTTGCGCCTTGTTGGAGGAGGGAAATGTCGCTAGCTGGTTTGCAATGTCATTGACTAATCTCTTTGTATAGAGACTTGCAAAAGTATCCATGCTTGTGCGACTTCGAGTGATGTACTCTTAGAATTTTTTTTTTTAAGTTACGCCTTCCTTGCTTCTTTAGGCTCTCTTGAACCAATTCCTTTCAAGGAGGTCAATCTTGTGCACTTTACACACCCACTTTTGGGTTTTCATACCCACTCAAGGCTCTTTCTCTTTGTACCCCTCGTTGGGCTTTGCTTACAATTTGCATCCTTTGCTAGGACATGCTACGGCTTGTACTTATTACTGGTACGTACTACAATTTGTACTCAGTGCTAGTACGTGCTACAAGTTGTAGCCATGACTGGGATATGCTTACAATCTGCACTTTTACCTATTGCTAGTATGTGCTACAGCTTGTACCCATAAACTTTTGCTTTTGACCATTTTCTTGGTCGTACTTGGAAACTTTTGCTCTCGGCCAATTTCTGGGCCATGTATTTAGAAAAATTATTCTAGGCCAAGTCTTGGGCCAGGTACATGGAAAGTTTCCTCTTACCAAGTCCTAGGCCATGTCACTTGGAAAAATTTGTTTTGGTCAAGTCTTGGGCTAGGTACATGGAAAATTTCCCTTTCCCAAGTCCTAGGCCATGCCACTTGGAAAATTTTTGTTTTGCTTAAGTCCTGGGCTAGGTACATGGAAAATTTTCCTTTTCCCAAGTCCTAGGCCATGCCACTTGGAAAATTTGTGCTTTGCTCAAGTTCTGGGCTAGGTACATGGAAAATTTGCCTTTTCCCAAGTCCTAGGCCATGCCACTTGGAAAATTTCTGTTTTGATCAAGTCCTGGGCTAGGTACATGGAAAATTTGCCTTTTCCCAAGTCCTAGGCCATGTTACTTGGAAAAAATTCTGTTCTGCTCAAGTTCTGGGCTAGGTACATGGAAAATTTGCCTTTCCCAAGTCCTAGGCCATGCCACTTGGAAAATTTGTTCATGACCATTGAATTTTTCAATCTTTAGAAAAAGTTCCTTCGTAGCCCTTCATTTTCAAGTGGGCTTATTGAACTGATTTCTTTTCTTTTCTTTAAAGGAATGAGGATTTGTTTTCTTCTTCGAGGATCTTCTAAAATATCCTTTCTTGGTTGTGAACAAATTCTTTATGGAAAGAATCTTCTTTTATGAGTCATCTAAGGTTGCTCTCAATCGTAGACTGATGGCCAAGAGCTCCACCAAGATGATTCTGTCATGGTATTTTCTTCAAGTGGGGGATCTTCGTACGGGGATCTTCGTACGGGGATCCTGGAAGAGGATGACTTCCTCTAGGCATGCTCGTTGAAGGCTGTCTTCACAAACCTCATAGTCTATTTCTTTACAAGGATCTCTCCCGCTACTACTTTTTTAGAGATCTTCTCACTTAATAGGTATTTCTCTTCTTCGGGGAACTGGGTCAGTGAGTTTGTTACAGCTTAGCTCTTGATAGCTCTGGGGATCCTTCAGACCTATGTTGTATTGGGAAATTAATATTAACCACCGGGCTACTCTTTGAGATTGCAGGAGTTGATTGAGGAGGGCTTTTATTGGATGAGAGCTTGTCACCAATAGGATTTGGTGGGATGAAAAGTAATGATTCAGTTGTTGAGATGCATAACTGCTATACATGCCTTTTCTATGTTGGGATACCTCATTTCAGTGTCCTTCAATGCTTTGCATGCTTGGGATCAAGATCCCAGGTACAACAATAGTGATTTTGCCATGGATAGTACCCATATGGTAGGCAAATGACTCGTGATTTGTTGAAATTTTATGAAAGACATTTGGTTGCCCAACTCCCCATATGAAAATATTCCCCTTCTTCAACAGTTTGGATAGTCCACTAATGACCAAGATTGGTCTTGGTGTGAACTTCCTAATGTAAGAAACTCTTTCTAAGAAGCTCTTTGAGTTCCCTGATCGTGGTATGCCTCTTCATGGTTGATATTGTTGTTGCCTTAGTTGGATCTATGAGGAGATCGATGTTAGGCAAAGGAAATTTATCCTTTGGACGTGCCTTATTTAATTTGAAGGAGTTCACGCCAATAAATCTTCATATTTTTTCAATAGCTCCACCAGTTGCTCTTTTTTCTGTACTGACTGCTGATTAGGATGGGCCCTGGGTTCCTTGCGTCAGCCCCCAAGTTCACCTCTTCTAGTTTTTCCTTTGGTAGGATTTATGTCTTCCTTTCCATATCTGTAAGTTTTTCCAGGATCTTTGTAAACAGTATATTAGCCTTCCTCCTTCTTTCTTTTTCTGTCCAAGGGATCCCTCAAACCATGGGCATTGCTTCCTTCTTCTAGGATGGGAACCCCTCGGGATCCTGGAGATGGGAAATTCTGACTCATCGTATCCCTAGGTTCCTCCAGGATCTCTTCCTGGGCTATCATGTAAGATGGTGGTCTGAGATCCTCTTGTAGGCTACATTCAGGTCCCGCGTGCCTTTATAAGCAATATTCTGCTTTCCCTCCAGGTTTCTTCTTCTTCTGCGATAGGAGCTCCCGGGATCCCAGATATGGGAGCCCCCCGAGATCCTAACAATGGGATATTCTTCAGCTGGAGCCGATTCATCATAAAGTATATTTTCCACAAAGTTTACTATATGCTGGATGAAAGGACTAAGATTGGCAGCGACTTTTATGGGCTTCCCATTCAATCCCTCTTTCACGTGCTAATGGTACATTGAGAGGATCAGACAATACTTGTGATGTTGTGGTTGGCCTTTAGAGCTAGTTGTAGGTGTTCTTCAGTGGTCTCTGTATCTCCTCCAAATCTTGTTATTTCCATGGGTGAGCCCAATCATTGAGCTGCAAGAGATGATAGATGCACTGTATAGTTGTTGAGTTTTCAATAATGTTGATTTTGCTGCTGACTCGCAATATAGTGTTTCTATTGATTTTCTTCAAAATATATTTAAGTCCACTGCATAATAGGCTTTAGCCCCCAAGACATGAGGCGGTTGTTGAATCATGCTTGATCCACCTTCTCTTGATGCTATTATGGAACTTCTATCCATTTTTCGGATGCCTCCATTTTTTTTTTATAACCATTTTACTTTGCTAGATTCGTGGAAATACTTCGCCTTTGCTGGCACCAACGATTTCTTAGGCTTTACTGAAATTGAGGGTGTACTTAGCCTTGCTGGAATTAAGGATCTCCTCAGCTTTGTTGGGATCAAGGATCTCCCAGGCTTTTACTTTCCAGGAGTCAAGGATCTCTTAGACTTTGCTGGAATTAAGGATGTACTCAGCCTTACTGGAATAAATGATCTCCTTAGCTTTGTTGGGATTAAGGATCTCTTCAGTCTTGTTGGGATCAAGGATCTCCTCAGTTTTGTTGGGATCAAGGATCTCCTAGGCTTTACTTTCCTAGAGTCAAGGATCTCTTAGACTTTGCTGGAATTAAGGATGTACTCAGCTTTGCTGGAATAAAGGATCTCCTCAGATTTGTTGGAATCAAGGATTTCTTAGGCTTTGCTGGGATCAAGGATCTCCCAGGCTTTGCTTTCCTGGAGTCAAGGATCTCTTAGACTTTGCTGGAATTAAGAATGTACTCAGCCTTGCTGGAATAAAGGATGTACTCAGTCTTGCTGGAATAAAGGATCTCCTCTGCTTTGTTGGGATCAACGATCTCCTTAGCTTTGTTGGGATCAAGGATCTCCCAGACTTTGCTTTCCTGGAGTCAAGGATCTCTTAGACTTTGCTAGAATTAAGGATGTACTCAGCTCTGCTGGAATAAAGGATCTCCTCAGATTTGTTGGGACCAAGGATTTCTTAGGCTTTGCTGGAATTAAGAATGTACTCAGCCTTGCTGGAATAAAGGATCTCCTCAGCTTTGTTGGGATCAAAGATCTCCCAGGCTTTGCTGGGATCAAGGATCTCCAAGGTTTTGCTGGGATCATGGAACTACTCCATTTTGCTAAACCCATGGGTGGAGCCAAGGAACTTGTCCATTTTGTTAACCTGCGCCATATGATATTATTATCAAGTTGCTGCAAAATTATTTAGCCCCACAACGTGAGGAAATTGGTTTGCTATGTAATTTACATTTCATCAAATCTCTTTGATTCACTTACTTCTCTTTCTTCTATTTCTTTTTAAACAAATGAAACAATATCATGAATTTTTTTTTAAAAGAAAGAATACATTAGCCCCCAAATGTGGGGCCATTTCTCTATTATGTAGCTCATAGAATCTTCATTTCATCAATATATTTCATTTGTTCACTTCCTATTTTTCTTTAAAGCAATGAGACAATATAATGATTGTTTAAATATTACTACATGACCCCCTGTTTTTCTTTTAAAAAGCAGGGCAACGATCCATTATGTTCAAATTGTAAAGCAGAGAAAATAATAACGCATAAAACTTATCTTGTGTTGGGAAATTCCCCAAAATTCTATATAGAGTCCCTTGGTAGAACATTTGTTGGAGGAACCCGCATTTTTGGGATCTTGATGTTGAATGCACTAAGAGGAACTTTCCTTCCTCTAGGTGTTTCCTAGCTTTGGAGCCGTGCTTGCGAAGGGACTGCTTTTTCCCTCTCCTTTTTCCCAGTCCCCAGCGGAGTCGCCAAAATGTGAGAGTGCTTTTTTTTCTTTAGCACACAGGCCCAAGGATCCTGGGCCAAATAGTTGTGTTTTGGTGGACTGGGCTTGGTTCACCGCAGCTAAATGGGGGCTGATTACGAACCAAGTTGTGCGCAAGTCACATAAATCTCCTCAAGGCAAAAATGCGATTCCTCCCCGGGCGTACTGTCGTGGGATCCCGAGACGTACTGTCGTGGGATCCCGGGGTGTATTAGGCCTGTAAGAACCCAGAATCTCTGGTTCTCTGCACTATACAATCTTTCTCCATGCTTGTTATGCAATGGAGTTTTGTCCTTTCCTTTTACCTCTATAGGTCCTACACAAGAACAACTATACAATGCACATATCTTCAAATAATTGTTAGTTTCTTAGATTAGGATATATATATAAATATATATATATATATATTAATACATATACATATATGTAAATGAATTTCATGAGAATGATTCAGCCACGAGGATCCTGGCCCCAATTCTCACAGACTTATGCTTTTGCACAAGACTTGTGGGATTTGGAACTCAAGTCTGAGTGGCTTTGCTTGGGCAGGGACTCAGCTTTACAAGCAAGAATATATATGTATTAAGCAGCAAGAAGCAGTAAAGAAATATGCAAAGTAATTGTTAGAAAATTCTCAAATCAATATGAGATATTTCATTATTTTTCTTGATTGTGGATTACAAATGTGCTCACTAAGACGTGATACAAGGTTCAAATAAGCTCAAAAATTACAGACTTTGATGGCTATTCAAGCCTCTAAGACTTGCAAAGTTTGAATCCTTTTGAATCCAAGTATGTGCTATAGTGGCTGTTTCTGGGATACTGGGAGACATTCCTCTGTTTTTCTTAAATTTTACAGAGTTCTAATGACTCTGTTATTCTTAAATTTTACAGAGTTCTAATGACTCTGTTATGATATTCTTCCTACTGAAAATCCTCCCCCCCTTCAACATGGGTTTTCTCTTCCTTTTATAGTGTGTTTTCTAAGGCTCCATGGTACTAGTGATTTCTCTCTTTTGCCCCTCAGAGCTCGTGCTGTGACAGTTGCTTAAGGGCTGGTCTCTTCCCTTTTTCTCATAGTTTTCATCTTTTATTGCTGTTTCTCTAAAAGTCACTTGCTGACTTTCCATTCCGGGGCGTCCTAGCCTTCAATCTCTCTTCCTTCAAGATTTCTCACTTTTCAGACTCAGCTGCGTTTGTATTTCCTTGCTGTCATTATTCCCAAATAGTTGGAATCTTTTACTGGTGGGTTGAAAGTTCTCTTCCAGTTGCTTCTACGTATGATTTTCTCATTCTTGGTTCCTTGTGGTACAGCTCCTTTGTTTATGAATGTTTGCTTTATACTTTCTGATTCTTTGCTGCACCAGTGGGTACTTGAGAAGGACATCTCTGTTCTTCATTTCTTGTATTTCGTGGTACCTTTGAGTTGTCTCAATCCTACAGCAGCTGTCCTGCATTACCTGAGGATCCCGGGCCTTTGGCAGCCTCTAGGTATCCCGGCCCAGTTCTTTCACTGAATTTTGCTGGACTTTTTGATGACTTTTTTGGTGGAAATCTGAATATAAATTGGGCCTTCTTTACTTTTCATGGAATGGGTTTTTTTGTGAAATTTTAGCCTTCAACAACAGGATACCGGGAAGCAATATTCATTTTTCCCTTAGTGTTTTCTTTCTCTTCACCACAGATTTACTAATAGTTTTTCTCTAGAAAATCTCTTCTTTTTCTCTCTTTTTCGCTGCCCCTTTTCTTCGCAACCCATCCCTTCCTTTTATAATGGAGTTCTGGTCTTCCCGAGGAACCGTTGGTTCCCCTGTTTTGCCTTCTTGTGAACAGAGCCTGTTTCGTGCCTATCACTCGGTAAGCCCCATTTCCCGTTTTTCTCATTCTTTCATTCTTTCAGTTCTGATTTTTTTGAAAGTCCCTGGTTGGCCACCTTCTTTGGGATGTGCTGAGGTATGCCCTTCTCGGCATCACCGTTTTGGCAGTTCCACTTTTCCCTTTTCTTTCCCATCTGGGCGGAATCCTGTTCTGCCAACTTGAAACCCGCTTGTTATCATTCTTTTTTTTGTGTTTCTCTGTTCTGGTTCCTCGAGGTTTTTTTTTGTCTGTGCCATGAGAGGTCGCTGGATTTTACTGGCGCTTGTGTTCTTTGCTTTTGTTCTTATTTTCTTCTTCTGTCTTTTTCTTTCGAGCTGTCCTAGTCTTCCTTTGACTTTGTGCCTGAAAGGATCCGCGCCTCTTGATGGTTGCTCAGGATCCTGACTTCTTATCCCCAGTCGTGGTTTTCTTTTTTTTTTTTTTCTTCTGGATGCTTCTTCGTTTGGGCTTCAAGTCTCCTGGGCCTTTTTATTCCTTCATGGTTCCCCTGCATCTGCTACTTTGGACTTAGCTTGATCTTTTTCCTTTTGGGCCTGACTCATTCTTTCGGGCCTCCTTTACTATGATCCTTTTTAGACCTCAACAACCTTCAAACATAAATGAGCAAGAATTGGATCGCCCATGAAAGGTGGCATCCAAATCAAAAAGCCAAGGCCTACCTAAGATAATATGCCCTACATCCATGGGAATTACGTCACAACATATTTTAGCCTTGTAAGTGAGGAATTGAAGTGGGATAACACATCTTTCTTTTATGGCTATGGAGGAAGTATCCACCCAAGAAACTTTATATGGGTTAGGGTAAGGGGTCAATTTCAAGCCTAGGCGGGAAACAACGTTAGAGGACACCGCATTAATGCAACTCCCACTATCTATAATAACCTTGCAAGTTTTGACTCCACACTTAGTGTAAGTTTGGAAGATGGCACTCCTTCGCCAATCATCAGTGTTTCTCTGGTCTATTAAAGCACACCTTACCACATTCACTCTAAGGACACCAAAGTCCTTGAAGTTATCAACCCGGGGAGAAATGGCTCTAACGCATGCAAGGTAGCTAGGATCATCTTCCCATTTTGCCTCAACATCTTGGGTTTCTTCAACATTTGGATCATACACCAGCTCCTCAACATCTTCTACCTCTTCATCATCCTCTTGAATGACAAGGGTCTTAGAGGGACATCTAGCTGCGATGTGTCCAACCCCATTGCATTTGAAGCATTGGAGGCGAGAGCCTAACCTTAAAGGCTCATTGACCACACCTTTTCCCTTGTCCTCTTTTTCTATTGGGGTGCTATTGGGGTTGACCTTAGGGGGTAAGGCAAGTCTAGATTTTCTACCAAAAGGTTGAGGGTCGGTGGAAACACTCCGGGGTTCAGAATGTCGCCAAAAGATAGATTAGGATGCTAACTCACAATTCCTAGCAAGGTCATATGCTTCTACTAAGGTAGTGACTCCTCAGGTGATAATCTTGCCTATTAGGTTAGCATTTAAACCTTTCTTGAACCTATTGAGTGTGACAACCTCATCCTAGACTATTTGAATTCGCTTTTTGAACTCCTTGAACTTCTCTATATATTCAGCCACAGGAGCAGTGCCTTGCTTTAGGTGATCCCATTCCTCAAGGAGGGAGCTGCTATAAGTTGGAGGAAGATAATTCCTCGAGAGTGCATCCTTCATCTCAAGCCAATTAGTAATGGGGGGCTCAGGTCGTCACCTAAGGGTTTCCTCAAGGTCCTCCTAGAAAAGGTCAACGCTTCCAATTAACTTCATCCTGGCATACCTCACTTTCTTATTCTCAGCCTAATGGTAATAGTTAAAGAATTTCTCCATTTGACGCAACCAATTAGTGAAAACCCATGGGTCGAGACAACCATCAAAGGTGGGTGCTTCTATATTTTCCTTAGACATCCTATCGTCATAATCCCTAGGGCCATTGTGATTATAGTGATCATGTTCAAAGTTTGGAGCCCTATTAAAGTAACCGTGGTTGTTTTGCCTAAGCATGTTATCTCCTTCATGGTTAATGGTCTCTCTTTGAGATGCTTCAATTTGCTCTACCCTATCCAGTAAATTATGGACACTCTTTGCTAGGTTTTCTATGGTTTGCTCTAAGGAGGACCTAGGCTCGGAAGTGGATTGATGTTCAGGGTTTGACATGATGCGACCACTACATAGATGCATGCAACACTATATTTATGAATGCAATTGAGATTCCCAAAAATTCAAGTAACCAATTCTCAACGTAAAATTAAGGTCAAGCAAGAGTGTGTGTAGAGACTAGATCAATGAATCAAAGGAATAAATTGCAGTCAAGTAGTGACAGTGTACATAATATTGAGAGATAGCCCAAACAAAAGTCGAATTCCAATAAGCTCCACAATTAATAATGAGAATCAGATATTTCAAAGAAATTGGTTTTTTTTTTTTTTTTTTTTTTGGAATTTTAAAATGGGTACTAAAAGAAAGTACAAATAATAAAATAGCTAACTTGAGCACAAAATGGGTATGCCAATGGGGTATGGTTGGATATGCACATAAAAAATATTAAGATAATATTTTTCAATGAGACAAAATTGAACCCACCAAAAGAGCGTAAGAGTTGTACCCTAGTCAGTGGCCAACTTATTGCAGTAGATAGTCACGAGCTTGGCTCCTCATGTGAATGGATCTGACTTGGACAAATGGACCTGTGGAGAACAATTTAAGGCCCAATACATGCAATGGGCTTATAGCAACAATACTTACTTTCTTTTTCTTTTCTTTTTTGTTTTTTTGTTTTTTTGTTTTTGTTTCTGTTTGCAAAATAAGAAAATACACTGTGCGATGGACTTAAGACATTACATGCTTTAAAAGAAATTCAGATGACAGACTCTAAAAGAAAAACAAACCACGGACAAAATGAAAAGAAAACAAAGACCACAGAAACTAAAAGAGAATAGAATCTCTAAATAAAAAAGTTGATCAGCGATGGGCTTGTGGTGTTGGGGATCGATGACTGTGGCGATGCGACGATGGGGGCGTCGGCATCGACGAGGAAGACAGCGGTGGCACGAGACCTGGAGGTGGTCGACATCCTCAGCAGTGGTTGACATCTTCAGCGGCGGTGATGGTGTCGGCGGCAGGTGGCTGATGGGTTGGCGGCAAGTGACTGATCTGTGGGTTTCGGCGGCTGGTGGGCTTGTGATGGTTCAACTTTTTTTTTTGTGTGGTTTGTGGGTTGTGGGGTTCTGTGATTAGAGGCGGGCACGGATGGTGGTCACCAGCTTGGGAGGCATCGCTAGCTTCTCTGTTGGCTTGGGGGTGAAAAACTCATGTGGGGTTGTGGGGTATATACAGATTGCCGAGGCTGGTTTGGGCTTGTTCAAGATCTCATGGGGCAAAAATTTGAAAGGTACTATCATATTTGGCTGGCTTGCTCTTTGATGGTTTTGCTTTCAATTGGTTGTCTACAGTTGTGTTGTATGGACTGAAAGTCTGCTCTGATACCAAAACTGATGTAGGACAATCACACTAACAATAGAAAAAAAGATAAACCCTAGGAGTCAACACCTAAGGGCTGTTTGGAGTCAGCACCAAGCAAAACTGGAGTTGGCACTAGTGAAAAGAAAACATACGTTTTTTTAATAATTCTCAAAAGCTATCTTACAATAATTAGAAAAAGTGCTTAAATAGCTAACAATAAAAATGCATAAAGAAACCCTAATTATTAAATGCTCAGGCTTGCTTAGTCTCAAGCCCAATAACTGATTGGCTCTATCCATAAGGCCACTCTTTCTTTTGCTCTTCCTCCTATACGTGCGTGTAATTGGGGGCTTGTACCTCCTGTTCGCACCAAACTTTCTGACACATCCAAACAATTCACATTTGCAATCATTGTAGTCATTTTTCCTTCAATGAACTCAAAACATTACAATTGACACTAGAGCAAAACAAGCAGTGCCTCAGATTTCACATGGATCTCTACATAGAGTTTCTTCTAAAGCCACAACAAAATCTCATAGCAAACTAAGGTATCAGCCTACCAAAAGTCAAAACATAATAAAATATTACACCCCGACCCCCCACAACTCAAAAGGTTGTTGTAAGATTTTGTTGCGTCCATAGATTTTCTCCTCTACATATGTTGTATATGGTATATACTTATAAAGAACATCTAGTGTAAGAAACCCTTTATTTAGTGGAGTTCATTCATCAACTTCCTTGACCTTTCAGCATTGGGCAGGCATCACTCAGCCCCCATACATGGTCTTACGAATTTGCAGAAACCTATCTTGTGTTTTAATTTTTGTAAACAGAAGGCCGGGCGTGTACATTGTGACCCCTAGGCACCCGTTCTCCTGAAGTTACAGGTCTATTTAGCCATTTAGAGTTCCTAACTCAAAAACCAAAGAGAAGTACTACGTCTATAACATTTTCACAACAAATCATAGGTGATAAGTTATACTGGTGCACAAAACTTCTACTTTTGCAGGGTTTGGGACTCTAAAATCCTAATGAAATTCACAAGTTCCAGTTGTCGTGCTTTCTCAGCAAACAAACACAACATTGGTGCATATAAATATAAAAGAAGTTTAACAAAAGGCAAGCACACAAAACAGCATTATCGTAAGGGCATACCTTGCCTTGCATCTTGTGGCAAGAGATTGGAATGAAGAAGAGATGAGCCTGATTGGGATCAGGGGTACGAAAAATACTATCACGAATGTTCTGAAAGAAATAGCCATCACTGGCGTACTTGCCTGTAAGCTTTCTTGGGGTCTGGTAAAAAGTGTTGGGATCACCATCTGGGTACATATACACCTTGAATCTCCTCTCTATCTCCGCATAATTCAACCCAAATATCTGCAGCAAATGGTAAATGTGGGGCCCAAATGATTTATGGGCCAGGCCCATCTACCCGGGGAGAATCCGAAGGCCCAAGCCGAGGAGGGCTATGGCCCAAGCTCGACAAAATAGCCTTTGGATACCGCCGAGGACAGCTCAGTCCTCGGCAGACCCAAAGTCCCCCCTGAAAGAAGGGTAAAAACGGTATAGGACTGAAACTAGGAAGAAAGATCTAAAATATCCAGGGAAAGCTGCCCTTACTGCCATTCAATGCTCTGAACCTAACAGAGCCGCATTCTTTGGCTTTTACAACCACCCCCAACGACTTTGAATATGGGCTGATGGGACAAGTATCAATCTTGGAAAGGTTGATCCTATACGTGGACGAAGGACAATGAACACAGAAAAAGATAAAAGGAAAAACAAGTAACCTAAAGAGGAGGTTGGGAAAAATGGCTAAAAACCAGAGCCTCCCAGCCTACCTCCAGGAGAAAGACTCCAGGGGTGAAGGAAAACTTAAACTTGTACGAACACCGCGAAAAACCCACCGCCTGTCAACCTGGGCCTAGCCTTCCAAACCCACGCTCTACAAATGATATTGTTAGGGGCCTTTTTACGTGCGAACCCGACACTGTTACGGTCCGGCACGAATCGCGTCCTTACAATTGGCGCCGTCTGTGGGAAAGGCTTGCATGTTGGTATAGGATGTGGGTCGATAGAGTTTCTTCGTTATTTCTAACCGTTGGTTATAGAGTTCTAGTACAAAGTTCTGCTAGGGGCTACGTTTCTTGACTAGGGGCTTGGCTGAGGAGCTAACTCCCTTAGAGCCAAGGTCCCCCGTAAAGAGCAAACTAGGCACTTGATAGCGTTAATCGTATGGATAAACTCTAGGGGCTTGGTTGAGGAGCTAACTCCCATAAAGCCAAGATCCCACACAAAGAGAAAACTAGGTTTTGGACAGAATCAGGGCATTGCATGGTCCACAGACTCAAGCCTATGGGGAAACCAACTACCTGGATGAGGAAAACTAGGTTTTGGACAGAACCAAGGCATTGCATGGTCCACGGACTCAAGCCTATGGGGAAACCAACTACCTGGATGAGGAAAACTAGGTTTTGGACAGAACCAAGGCATTGCATGGTCCACGGACTCAAGCCTATGGGGAAACCAACTACCTGGATGAGGAAAACTAGGTTTTGGACAGAACCAAGGCATTGCATGGTCCACGGACTCAAGCCTATGGGGAAACCAACTACCTGGATGAGGAAAACTAGGTTTTGGAGAACCAAGGCAACTCGGAGAGGAAAACTAGGTTTTGGACAGAACCAGGGCATTGCATGGTCTACGGACTCAAGCCTATGGGGAAACCAACTACCTGGATGAGGAAAACTAGGTTTTGGACAGAACCAGGGCATTGCATGGTCCACGGACTTAAGCCTATGGGGAAACCAACTACTTGGATGAGGAAAACTAGGTTTTGGACAGAACCAAGGCATTGCATGGTCCACGGACTCAAGCCTATGGGGAAACCAACTACTTAGATGAGGAAAACTAGGTTTTGGACAGAACCAAGGCATTGCATAGTCCTCGGACTCAAGTCTATGGGGAAACCAACTACCTGGATGAGGAACCAACTATCTAAAAAAAAAAAACTATGGCACATAAATCTCGAAATCCATCCGAGGAGAACTCCGCGTTAACAGATGGGTTAATACCTTGATTGCGCGGATTCCTCGGTCTACCCTCAGATCCCCAGTATCAAAGGGGTTGATGCGATACGGCGCAACATATTACCCAGAAGCACAACCGAAGTCCCTCGCTACTCGGCTACCCTCTCGGACGAATGACTTAGAGTTTATCGTTCTCGGACATCGCTCTAGTATGCATCGCGCAGCACTCAGCGGTTATCCCGGTTAGTTCCAAGAGTTCAATTTATTGATGATTAACCTTGTTATGCTTGATAATATTTGTAAGTTTAAACTAGTAGGAATCTGTGTTAAGGCATTTTTCTGCCTAGAATATCATTAAGGGCAAGCTTATATTTAATATTCATGCATAAAGTAGTGGTTACGGAGAAGAAAGATATGTATAGAGAAATAGACACATATTTTATTAAGACAAAGGAACAGTACAGTGTACAATGAAAAGCTGAAACAAAGCCTACATTGAAGCTAACTACGTAAGTAACGAAAAATACAAGAGAGTGAAGATAAAGCCGTGGAGGTGGCACAGAGGAGAAGTTGGCTACTGCCTCGAGACCTTATTCCTCCTCAATGCTTTTGCACGCCCATAACTCAGGCAGCAAAAGAACCCAACTTGGGGCCTGCACCGGTGAAAAAAAGGTGCAGGGGACCTGACCTCAGGCTAACACCATCTACAGAAAAGGTGCAGGGAGCCGGAAGTTGGGGAGCCCCCGCAAAAATTTGCCTGCTACAAGGCAGACGGCGCTGATGGCGGAAATTCCTTTTTCTGACATACCAAAAATCTGGCATGACCAGAACCTGCTTCGGATTTTGGCTAAAAGAAGGAGGAATACCATCTTCCTCCTGTCAAGACGGAGGACTGGCTTGAATCTGTGCCATCCTTGTCCATACCATATCACCTTGAGGATTCGGTGCCTCTGAAGCGGGCGGAGACCTTTCATCCCCATCCACGCCTCAAACATCTTGCTTTGAGGCAGTGGCACTAGAAAGAGAGATCGCGGATATGGAAGAAATATGGTTCTGAAGGGAACAGGAGAGTTCATGTGCAAGTGAAGTGACCCCCTATCCCATTTATACCCAGAAGTAAACCGGTGGCATTTAATTCACGCAGCGTCCCAAGGAACGCTACAGACAAAACGTCTCTGGCTCGATTTCCAACGTCGTCTGCAGCCCTGAGGTTAAAGGAGTCTCGAGAAGGCGCACCTCGAACACTGGGACGCCAAAAAGTACCGCGTGATCAAAGACTATGGAAATACCTCTTAATTTGTGAGTCCAGTAAATTCGCGGCCCAGGCCCGTTCAACATATGGGCCCAGGGACAGAACCAAGGCCTTGCATGGTCCTCGGACTCAAGCCTATGGGGAAACCAAGTACAAAAACGAAAAAATCACAAGTTTTAGGCAGAACCAAGGCCTTGCATGGTCCTTGAACTCAAGCCTATGGGGAAACCAAGTACAAAAATGAAAAAATCACAAGTTTTGGGCAGAACCAAGGCCTTGCATGGTCCTCGGACTCAAGCCTATGGGGAAACCAAGTACAAAAACGAAAAAATCACAAGTTTTGGGCAGAACCAAGGCCTTGCATGGTCCTTGGACTCAAGCCTATGGGGAAACCAAGTACAAAAACGAAAAAATCACAAGTTTTGGACAGAATCAAGGCCTTGCATGGTCAAATGGTTATTCCTCACACGGCATCAAACCTTCGTTTTACTCCTCGGCTAGCATGGGGTAAGTATTACTTTTCACTGGTCGGCCTTATTGTGCCAAGCGTTTTTATTAAAGTTATGGCGACATCTTTTTATTATCAAGCATTTTGGTCTTATTCGTCATTGATTTAGATGCTATATTATTGTGCCGAGCAGCGTTTGTGAATTTAAAAAAAAAAAAAGAAAAGAAAAGGCATAGAGACAAAACATGCGAAATAAAATAACAACAATTTTTATAATTATTACAACGTACAAAGGAGGGCTCAAACGAGCCTATACAAAATGAGAACTGCCTAAGCAACAATTATATCCGTAGTACAGATAAGTAAACTGGCAGGCGTCTTTTAAACTCGTCTTCAAAGTCTCTCCAATCTCTGCCTCAATACTGCTCATATTACGATAAGAACCTTCTTTGGAAAAAAAAAATGAAAGAGAAGGAAATAGTAAGGAAGAAATCAATGAAGAAGATGGAGGACATGAGTAAAGAAGGAGGAGAAGAAGAGAGAAGAGATGAAAAGAAAGAAAAAAGGAGCAAAAGAGGGAGAAGTGAAAGCACCAGGATAGAACTGGTGCTGGGAAGACTAAGAAAGGGAGACGGAGGATAGCACCAGTGAAGGAAGAGAGAAAGAAGTAGAGACATTTAGTCCCTGCCTCAATCTTGACTCCCAACACACTGGAGCCATACTAGATATGCTCATAGGAAAGCGGTTGATACTGATGATAGGTGTTCTCGACTCAGTCACGCCGAAAGTTTGACGTGACAAGTTCCTGCTTCGGATTTTGACTGAAAGAAGGGTGAGGTTGATTTTGAGTCTTCGCCATCCCTGTCCCGATCGAGCCATAATGAGTTTTATTGGAACATGGCGTTTATGGGAGGGGTTTGGTTCCTGCATCACTCGTTGTTATGATAAAGTGTATCACGATTTAGTTTGTGAACCAGTGGGCAAAATGAACCTTAGGGGAGGCCAAGTATTTCAAATCTCAGAAGGATGAGAAGGAATTCTTTACAAAAACAATAACCTCCTTCTTTCCTTCTTATACAGAGGGTGGAGCGGGAGACATTTAATAGGTTCAGATCTCCAGAGGAATCTGCCAACACAAACATGCCGGTTCCGTTTCTCCACCCCATCAAAACAAACCACCGAATTAAAGTAGTCTCGTAAATAACGGTCATTAAAAGCACGTTTTGGGAAACACAAACGGTAAGAGCGCATCAAGCGCGAAATCAAAAACTGTCTCATAGATCGGCGCATTTCTTGGACAGATAAAGAGCCGCTAGCATTATTAATAGGTCAAATTGATTGGGCCGTGGGAAGAGGTTCGGCATCACCAAAACCCCCCTTTCCAACCAAGAGGTTGGACAGCCCGGTTTTGAGGGGCTATTGTGGGGCCCAAATGATTTATGGGCCAGACCCATCTACCCGGGGAGAATCCGATGGCCCAAGCCGAGGAGGGCTATGGCCCAAGCTTGACAAAATAGCCTTTGGATACCGCCGAGGACAGCTCAGTCCTCGGCAGACCCAAAGTCCCCCCTGAAAGAAGGGTAAAAACGGTATAGGACTGAAACTAGGAAGAAAGATCTAAAATATCCAGGGAAAGCTGCCCTTACTGCCATTCAATGCTCTGAACTTGACAGAGCCGCATTCTTTGGCTTTTACAACCACCCCCAACGACTTTGAATATGGGCTGATGGGACAAGTATCAATCTTGGAAAGGTTGATCCTATACATGGACGAAGGACAATGAACACAGAAAAAGATAAAAGAAAAAACAAGTAACCTAAAGAGGAGGTTGGGAAAAATGGCTAAAAACCAGAGCCTCCCAGCACACCTCCAGGAGAAATACTCCAGGGGTGAAAGAAAACTTAAACTTGTACGAACACCGCGAAAAACCCACTGCCTGTCAACTTGGGTCTAGCCTTCCAAACCCACGCTCTACAAATGATATTGTTAGGGGCCATTTTACGTGCGAACCCGACACTGTTACGGTCCGCCACGAATCGCGTCCTTACAGTAAACATCCCCGAAAACATCATCTTTCTCCACCTCCACCACCTCTAGTTAGAAAGATAAAGCTGAGAAGTAGAGGTAGAAGTAGTTGTTGTTGGCGCACACTTCTCAGATTGGCGCCGTGATGGGAAAAGGTGGGAAGAACATTAAAAGAGTGAAGAGTGATAGCGGTGCTAAGTTTATCAGAATCTTGCAGGCCCACCCACATTCCACCGAATGACCACCAATTGATTTAGGTGAGCTCACACCTTCACTTTTTTTTTTTTTTAATTTTTTTTTTAATTTTAATTTATTAAAATATCTTATTTAATGTTCTATATATGCATTAATCTCCTCGAGAGACGTGTTCATAAACTGCTTATTCTGTCAGGGTAAATAAGTTTTAGCAGATCGCGTTAGTTGATTGTAGGATTTACTGTCTAGATCAAATATTGTATATAATGCCATATATATTAATCTCCATGATCAATTATTTATGACTATCAATTTTGCCTCTTTTGGCAAAATTGAGGCCATTTTCCAAGACATGTCAGTGATTTATCTATGTGGATGGAGGATGTATGTTTTAGCTGAATATAGCATAGTTAATATTAACGAAATTCTGTCTTCTTCTTAAAAAAAAAAAAAAAAAAACTTATTTATGACGAATATTCAATTTATCAATTGCTACGACTAGATTTTTTGCTTTTTCTTTGGGGGGGGGGGGGGTGTTTGAATTTGATTATATTTGTATTTAGAAAATTTTAAAAGAGCTGTCTTCTGAGAATTTGTGTATACTGTGAGGTCAGATTGTTGGTGGCATTTTGGCTGTGAAGAAAGCACTGATTGATGTTTCTACCAGTCTCCAAGACAAAACCCCAACCCCTTTAAATAGACCTATTGGAGGCGCTTCTTCTGGAGCCTCTCCTGATGAGTTTTTCCCAAATCTTAGTACATTGTTGCCAGCTTTGCCTGGTAAAAACAGTTATTGGAATGGAAATACTTGGTCGCCTGATGCAGTTTTGGCCCAAGAAATGAACGATAAACAAGAAGTTATATTCAGAATGCTCTGTTCTAATAATGCAGCTGGTTATGTGATTGGCAAAAAAAGGAACTATAGTCAGAGCTATGCAGAACGAAGCTGGCGCTTCTATAATGTTTGCAGCTCCTTTAACCGAGTCCCGTGAGCGTGTGGTTACCATCTCTGCGTGGGAGGTTTGTAGTTTTATCTTTATAGCACGCAAACCACATGTATGCACATACTCAACAGTCTTATTTGTGATTGATATGTGTGTGACTTAGGGTCTGTTTGGATTGAACTTATTTTGCTGAAACTGAAAACTGAAAACTAAAAATACTGTAGCAAAATAATTTTTAAATGTGTGAATAGTATTGTGGGACCCATTTTTAATGAAAAAATTGATAAAAAGTGAAGTTTGTGGGATCCGTAAACAGTGCACAAAAGCACTGTTCACAGAAGACCGGTCAACCATTGTAGGCTGAACCAAAAAAAAAAAAAAAAAGAAAACGCAACATTAGAAACGCAACTTGAAATAATCGGAATCCAAACTCTCTCTTAATCTGTTGTAGAACATTGAATCATTCTACTGTCCTGCACAAAAGGCTGTAGCTCTTGTATTCAGTAGAATTATTGAGGGAATTGTTGAAAGGTATACATCAGGCTGGAGTCAGGGAAGACCTGTAACTGCAAAGCTTCTAGTTGCATCGGACTCGGTTGTTTGGGTGGCAATGAAGGTGAGGTGCTTTCAGAAATGAGAGGACTCACTGGTGCTGATATACGGATACTGGATGGGGACCGCATTCGGAATTGTGCTTCAGGGAATGATGTAGTAGTACAGGTGTGATTAGCTTCATGTTTATCCAGTGAGGTATTATAATCGTTAGATGTATAATGATTTTTAAAAAAAGAAAAAAATGCACCACTGTGCTAGATTTTTGTACACGTGAGATGTTATACAACAAAACTTTGACTCTAATTGCCATAAAGAATGGAACATTATGTCTTGTAGGCGACTTGTCAAGCATTTAGGGAGGACTATATGTTCTTATTTCTAAATTCAACTCATAGCAAACTTATGGTGCCACCTGCTAGCCTAATTAATGCTGAAAAGAAAACCTGTAATTTGTGCAGATTACAGGTGAATATAGAAGTGTACAGGATGCTCTGTTTCAAGTCACTTGTAGTCTAAGGGATAATCTTTTGCCGGGTGAGGTGCGCAAGGCAGTAAGAGCAAAGTACCCGTATATGAGATTGATCGTGGACCCTCTGAGAAATGATCCTGTTCCTAACAACATAGGTGCTCTTTCTCCATCAAGGTTGCTATTCCCAAAGGTCAAACTCCCCCCCCTATTTGTTTTGTAGTTGTCATCTCTTTCTCCAAATTCTTCAAAAATATGTAGTTCGCGCCAAGGGCCTTAATGTTGAGGGTGGATATAAATGTAGACCTTGGGAAGATGACAAACAACAGCAATCTCAGATAGTGGAAGTGGCTTGAGAACATTTGGTGAGGATTCACAGCTTGGGAGGTCAGTATTTCGTGACAGACTATTGATATTTTCTTTTTATTTTTTCTGAAGTAAGGGAGTGGTGAGATATCATTGCATACACATCATATTATATGCAATATAAAGAGAGTTGGACTCTTAGAAACCATAGTTGTGTGAAGTGACTACCTTCTCTATGGCAAATGGCTACTTTTTGTTAAAGACGGGTAAATTATATAATTCTGATGTATTTTGAAGTAGTTTTAAATTCAACCCTAAATTTTAAAAAGTATCAAGTAAAAATATGAACCTTTTAAAATTGTTCTAATTTGTGCTCTCATTAAGTCACTATTAACTAAAAGTAACAGAAATTTGCATAAGATGTCACTAAAACTTTTATAAACATATAACTTGAAAGAAAAAGAAAATTCTATGTGAAATTATAAGACCTCTAGTACACATTATGAGAGTGTGGGATTATGTAATAATTAGCAATTTAGTTTTTTGATTAAATTTGATAATTACAACAATTGGGGGTCAATGGAATTGAACACTCATTGTTCTAATAAAGGAGAACAGACTATTTCACTGTGATTGTGCCAACTATTCGCCTTCTCCCTTTTTTAAAAAAAAAATGATTTTTTCCTTATAATAAAAAGGCTGTTTTTAGATAAAAATGTTGTTTTCGTCCCTAAAATTTGCATGAAATTTGTTTTTTGGTCTGTAAACTGTAAAAGCATTTTTTTTATCCCTAAGCTATTAAAAACTTTACACTTTTTGTACTTAAGCTTTAAAAAATATATTTTTTCCATCCCTAAACTATATAATTCTTATTTTTCACCTATAAACTATTGAAAAAAAAAAAAAAAAAACCTTTTAAAAGGTTTTGGAGCAATAAATATTTTATTTAATTTTTTTTTTAAGTTTAGGGACAAAAAAATGAAATTCATACAAACTTTAGGGACAAAAACAATATTTAACACTTTTTAATGAGTGAGTATATTCAAATTTTTTTACCAAAATAAAAACAACAACAAAATTTTAGTTTCAAATTTTTGGGGTCGGCAATGGATCCTTAAAAAATTAGTCTGGGTTGGCCACATGTATTATTTTTCGCCTTTCTATTCTATTTGAAGTTACACTCTCGGCTACTTCTTAAATAGACTTGTCCTTTCTTACTACTTCTATTAATGTTATTTTTTATATTCCTTTTTTTTTTTTTTTGGTCAATCCAAATCAATTCACTAATGCATTAATCTCTCTCCTTAGAACATGAACAAACCATCTCAAGCCATTTACCCCTCACATTTTCATCAATAGGGGGATGCTTCTGTCTTTAAGTGAATTTCCTCATTTTGAATCATGTCTTTTTGTATATTTCCACTTTTCTATCTTAACATTTTCATTTCAACTACACTCATTGAGCATAATTGGTCATAAAGCAGTCTTATAAATCTTTTCCTTTAACTTAATAGGTATATTTACGATCACACAGTATTCTTGATGCGTTTCTCCACTTCATCCACCTTGCTTTTATTTTATGAATCTCTCCACTTTGCAAATTTTTGATTCAAGATATCAAAAGCTCTTGCTTTTTGGTATCTCTTTGATTCTTATAACCACTTTATCTATTTTTTATTTATTTATTAAACTTACATTTCATGTACTCTGTTTTAGTCCTATTTAATTGAAAGCTTTTGGATTCTAAAAGTTTGTAGAAAATTGAAAAAAATTATTTATTTTAATAATAAAATTTGGATCTCACATGCATCTGCACTGAGTGGACCAACATATTATACCTAGCCAAAATGCACTATAAAATACTAATATAGTTTGCTTAAAGTGAGATTCTATTGCCAAAGTTTCAACAAGTTTAAAATTTTACGTTAATTAAAATTTAAAAGAAATTTTATTATTTATTTTGTATTATTTTTAATAATCTATCATAATTTTTATTTTAATAAAAAAAATGTTGTCTTTTTTACATGTCAGGCTTGTAATGTTTGGTTCAACATAAGTATCACGCATCATACAATATGCCTTTTCCATTTATTGCAATCTAAGTACATAAAAATTATTAATATGGTTTATTCTAAGTGAATTAGTATTACCAGTGTTAAAAAAAATATATAAAACACTAATATGGTTTAAAATCAATTACCAATTTCAAAAAATTAAAAGGAGTATTATTATTTGTTTTCAGTTATTTTAATAATCTGTTGTAATTATTGGTTCTCCTAAAAACTTGATCTTAATTTATGCTACTTTGTGTTTGTTTTCATAAAGTACCCTCTTTTCAATAAAGTTATTCTTTGTTATCGAAAAAACAAAAGATGAAAACTTGATCTTACACAATTTACTTGCGCTACGTAATCTAAAAGTAATTTATGTTATTTCAGTTTTACATTTTTACTTTCTATTTTATTGTTCAATTATAATTATAGTATTGAATTTTCATTAGTTTAAATATGATTTTTGTTTAATCCCTGCATTTGCATGGGCTATTACTAGTTCTGTTATGATATAGATGCAGGATCTTTAGAAATTTAGCACTAAATTAGGTTTCTTGATAGATTCTTGAAGGATTCTTGGGCTTGGTGCTTAAGGATTTATGGAGGACTTAATCATTTAAGATTAAACCATGAATTTTGGCGCCATAGCGGTAGTCCGTAGTCCTCAGTATTCTGTATCGTCATCCAAATATTTGAAGTCCGAGCTTGACACCTTTTCCTCTGGGTAAAATGCAATGGGTTGATCCAAAATCCATCAGATGCTTAACCTGACATCCTTATATGCAAATCCTTTTCATTTTAACAGCGATGTATTTGGTGCCATCAATTAAATTAATCACCTTTGATATAAAATTAAAAGATTGAACCTTCTTCAAGACCTATTTAGCTGCAAATATCTGCCCTCTCAAACATGTGCTTTCTCCCCCCTTCATGCAGTGGACACAATCTTACTACTGTGGCAAATACAAGTGTGGAGATTTTGATTTCGGAACATGCCTTTAGCTCTGTTTACGGTGAAGATGGGAGCAATTTGGATCGCATAATACAGGTAATTAACTACACAGATAAAAGGAATTATCACTGTGACTGTGTTGTATACTGTTTTATGCCTTGTCATCTTGTGAATAGAATAGCATGGTTTGGTCAATTGGTGGCCAGAAAACTTTCTTCTCTTCTTCGAAAAAAGCTATATGAAAATTATCTTAAATCAGCATGTGAAACAAAGTTGGAAGTTTAATAATGTTTAGGACAAGTAGCTTATCCTAAACAGTTAAATAAGGTTTACTATCTATGTGCTGGTTTTAAATTTGGATGGTGATTTAAATATTACATTTAGACCAATGCTTAGTTGTTAATCCTGTGTAGTTTTATATTCTTTTTTCTAGTGTTATTATAAACATTGTGATGATTTTTAGACCCCTTAAAACACAATTGATTCAACCTAGGTAATTAGCCAAGTTGTTACTTAGTCCAATTTAACAAATCTAAGTTATCACAATTACAAAGATCATATCATGCAAAAGTAGCGGAAAGATAAATAACACAAGATATGATCACCCAGGAAACCAAACCGGTAAAAAACCTCGGGAGGATTTGACCTAACTATCCTCAAGGTAAACTTGAATCCACTATCTTGAAAGAATCGAAATTCATACAATAAGACTTACAAGCCCCCACGCTCGACTTCTTATTGCTACCCACCAGTAGAACTTACTGACACGACCACGTGCCGAATCCACGGACTCCTTCTTTCTTGGATTTACCACCAGATACAAGCACACCCGCTTGTGTTTTCTTAAACTTCAATGGTAGCAACCGAGTTGATCATCAAGGTGTAGACAATATCTTCTCCTTGAAAACCCTAAGTTTGTGTAAAGGAAAGCTCCTCTAGATCTCACAAGAGATTTACACAAACAGCAATATGAGCAACACTAAAACGTGGCTAAGGTTTGCCTTTTATACTTAGGACAAATTAGAAAACCCTAAAACGTTTTAAACAACTAGGCTGAGTTGGAAATCTGCAGAAAAAAACATTCTGCCCGAGATTTGATCGATCGAGCTTAAGTTTCGATCGATCGAGCCAGGCCAAAATGCATAATACTTTTTGCATTAGCCCGATTCCAACTTTACATAACACGTACAACTTTGAGCAAGACTAAAACACTTCTAAACACATTGTTTTGATCATGGTTTGCCAACAATACACATTAGGGTTCTAAATACATAAAAACCTAAGTCTTTAGAACCTAACAAACTCCCCCTTTGGCAATCTATGACAAAACACAACTAGAAGCTCAAAGTTTACAAAATAAAAGCCCTTTACACAAATAATGCTCATAAAACAAATTCAATCCTAACTACTATCCATCAGTTGCAAGTGTAGACAGGAGCTTAATTGAATCAACCTGTATATTTCCTGAAACACTAAACAAAATGCATAACCGCATGTGTGGAAAAAATACAAGTAAACAAATTAAATTCTTGATTTCAAATAACACACAATAAAGACATATATCAATGAATAACTTATAAATATAAATCAATAAACAGTTTAAAACAAGAAACATATAAGGTACCAAAAAAAATAACACTCCCCCTAACATGAATATCCCATCAAAAATATGGCAAGAGCTAAAAAGATAACATACAATGTGAAGCACCTAGATACAATCTAAACTCCACAAGCTCCAACCAACAAAATACTCTCCCCCTGAAAACAAAAACTCGACAATGTACTCCCTCTTTTTGTGACGGAATGCCAAAGGGCAAACAAAAACCATCATCAAAAGGGAGGTGGTGTGGAAGAGCGTCGAAACTGTGCTAACTCCGGACGCAAAGCATAGATCTCATCGAGCACGTCTACCAAAATCTATCCATGAGCCACTTGAATGGTCAAGACATGATCCAACGTATGTCAAATGTCTGAATCATCCGAAGTAGTCGGTGGAGGAACATCAGCATCAGCAGTAGCAGCACCAGACAACTCAGCAGCATCAACACCTATAGAAGAGGGAAGAGGGGGAACAGTACTAGATGACGCACCTCTAGGACGCGAAGGAGCAACTCTCAAGTGAGCAGCCCTCTGTCTAAGAAAGGTGGCACCTATGGGAACAACGACATGAACAGGCTTACCAGAAGGGAAACCATCTAGACCCAAAATTATCCAATTTCTAGAAAATAAATAATAATAAATATATTTGAAACATACCGTCACACCAACAACCTCTACAAACATTAAATAAGATGTTATTATTGTTGCAAAGAAGGATCATGGCCAAGGCCATTTACCCTCTCTACTTGCTTCCAAAACAATGTACTCCAGATAAAAGCTGCATACGTGGGACTGGTGGGTGCATCAATTATTACGGATATTATGGTGTTTCGGGCCACCACACACCCGTCCTTACGTGGAGCAAATGCAGCTAGCTAGGGTCTTATCAAATCAAGGAGCAGTGTCATCGTGCGTGAGCAAGAAGGGTCTCGTACGCAACCATTTCAAGAAGCAAGTATTGGGATATTTTTTATGATCTCAACAGCTTCCATTAATCTGGGAGTAGGCTCCTATCAAAAAAAAAAAAAAAAATCTGGAAGTAGGGATTTATGTTCGTTCTGTTCCTGTGGCCTGTGGACCTGTGGTATCAAGATGAAAGCCCGTACCGTAAATGTTCTAAGACAGGACACGTTGTGTTGTGTGTAAATTTGTGGTGGTGGGTTGCATCCTGTTCTGTACCATGGACCACATGCTGTGTCAAATGATAACATGTCACTGTAGTCCCTTAACTCATTGTCATCGAGTAAGCTGGTCTTTCGTTCATAATTCTAGCTAGGTTAATGAATGTGTTGCACCTGATGCAATTAGTATGGATGATTGAGATATAAGAATGAAAAAATAATTTTAAAATTCAACTATTTAATATTAAAAAAAGAAAAAGAAAAAAGAGTAAAAGTAAAAAAATAGAAAAAGTTGTGAGGGGAATGGGGTGAATTGCTAGGTTGATAACGTGAGTGTCACAGTTTTTTGTTTTTTGTTTTTTTTGTTGAGACTTGAGAGACTTTTGGTGAGAGTTTTGCTAATAATTTTCCACGATGGCATGATGATACTGCGTGCATTAGTTAATTTTTTGTTAATTAATTTGTATTTTTATTTATAGAGGAAAAAATAGAATTGTAATAAAAAAATAAAACTTTAAAAAATTTTGTATAAACAAATAAATTTAAAAGTTAAAAGTATTCCCAGTTTCAGATTATGCATTGTCTGTTTTTTATCTTCATTTCATTGATTGGGTATATAAAAAGTGGCCACCCTTTAGGAAGCACGGGTGTGGCGATCAAGATCGTTACACCTGTGTCGGACTCTTGGGGACGTGGCGTGTGGCATTCAACACGGCTACACACGCATCCCCAACAATTTTTTTTCAGCTGGAATCTCTGTATCGCTCTAGCACAAAGGAGGTGAAAAAAAATTAAAAAAAAAAAGATAAAAGAAAATAAAAAAGATGATGATGATGGGAATACGAGAAGAAGAGAGCACTGTGAGACTCACGGTTTGACGAGAGGAAGGAGCTGAAAGTTTGAACTTTGAATAAGAGTAAATGAATAATGAAGAAAGAAAAGACTAAAGAGAGTACGTGAGAACAAGATCTTTCAAACGTGTAGGCAGGGACAAAGTGATGTCATGGAAGCCTAGAGAAAGTACACACGATGCTCTCTTGATGGAACAGAAACTAAACTGTTAGTTCCTGGTAGTAAACCTTGAATCCACGAGGGGTTTTCCTGAATTCACAAGGAGAATAAAACTGGAATCCCCTAGAAGAAAATTTTACAAAACATCTATATTTATTGATAGTAGTCTAATTTGCCACTGACGGCTACAAAACATATAAATACTGAGAAAAACATCTAAAAACCCTAATTCGCACTAATTACTCGATTAGGTCACAAAATACCGAATTTTACCAAAAATGGCAAAATTGAGTTAAATGCAAAATCATAAACTACTGACTTTAAGGGTTGTCCCCAAACAAACGAGACTTTATTCTGACTTTTAAACTAAAAGTTATTAAGGAAAAAAAATATTACTATAAATAGCAAAAACATTGTTTTCGAGGCCTTAATGAAGGAATTCGCCTAAATTTCTTGACTATTGATGTGCTTCAATGCCTGATGATCCGTGTATAATACAAACTCCCTCTGAATCAGATAGTGCTCATAATGCTTAAGAGTCTGTACTACAGCAAAGAACTCCAGCTCATAGGCCGACTATTTACTTAGAGCTTCACAAACTTTCTTACTGAAGAATGCTACTGGTCTGTTGTCTTGTGAAAGGACAGTGCCTATCCTGACCACAGATACATCACACTCCACCTGAAACACCTTATCGAAGTTGGACAATGCCAAAACCGGGGCTGTGCTCAACTTTTCCTTGATCAAGGCAAAGCTTTGTTCTGCTTTCTTTCCCCATAAGAACTTCCCCTTCTTCAGACACTCAGTAATAGGGGCTACTATGCTACTGAAATCTCAAACAAACCTCCGATAGAAGGTTGCTAGCCCATGGAAGCTTTGCACATCACTCACTGTCTTCGAGGTTGGCCATTCTCTAATTGCACGGACCTTGTCCTCATCGACATGAATCCAATCCGCATTGACCACATACCCTAAGAACAGCAACTTATCAGTCAAGAAGCTGCACTTCTTCAAGTTGATATACAACTCATTGGCCTGCAACACCGCCAATACTTCTCGCACATGATTATAGTGGACTGCTTCTGTCTTACTGTAAATCAGGATATCATCAAAATAAACTACCACAAACTTTCCAATAAATGGTTTCAATACCTGATTCATAAGTATCATGAAAGTGCTGGGAATATTGGACAATCTGAAAGGCATTACCATCCACTCATACAACCCCTCCTTTGTCTTAAAAGTTGTCTTCCACTCATTTCCAGGTCGGATCCGAATCTAGTGATACCCACTCTTGAGATCCAGCTTGGTGTAACACTTGGACCCACTCAGCATATCAAACATGTCATCTAGTCGAGGAATAGAAATCGATACCTAACTGTGATCTTGTTGATGGCTCGACTATCCACACACATACGCCAGCTTCCATCCTTCTATGGTGTTAACAAGGCTAGTACTGCACATGGACTCATACTCTCCCTGATCTACCCCTTGCTAAGAAACTCATCCACCTACCCTTGTAGAATCTGACCCTCTTGAGGATTCATTCTGTAATGTGGCAGATTTGGTAGACTAGCCCTAGGAGCTAAATCAATGCAATGCTGGATGTCGCGCATTGGTGGTAAACCTGCGGGCAGCTCTTCTGGAAAAAGCACTTCAAACTCCTTAATTAATGGTCGGATTGCCTCTGGTATTACAGCAACCTTCTTTGGCTCGCCATCCGTCACCACTATAGCATATACCCGTTTCAACTCCTTACACTCCCTATCAAACTCATTTTCATTGTTCACTATGAGGAGTGCTGGCTTCCCCTCCACTTTAGAAGTTTTGGATATACAGCCTTCCTTAATAGGACCAAGGACAATTTTTCTGCCATTCTTAAAAAACACATACACAATATCCTTACACCTATGAGTAGCATCTACATCATACTGCTAAGGTCTACCCAGTATTAAATGACATGCATCCATTTCAACAACATCACAAACTACTTCATCTACATAAAATTTACCCATAGAAAAAGTAATACGGAATCGTTGAGTAACAAGAGTTTTCGTACCTTTCTTGATCCAACCTATCTTGTACGGAGAGGGATGCTTTTCTGTTTTCAGTCCCAGCTTGGTAACCAAACTCTTTGATGCAATGTTCTCTACATTGTCATTGTCAATGATCAAATCACAGACCCTCTTACTGATGATGCATCATTCTCGGAAGATCTCATTTCATTGATCACCATATTCCACCCTTGGTGTGAGCAACAACCTCTGAATCACCAAAGACTGCCCTAATGGCATGCCTTCCTCATCCTCTTGGACCTCATTGGGATCATAGGCATACGGATCAGCATCATTATACACCTCTTCACCCTCCTGTTCACATTCTACCTCGCCCTCTTCTGCCACCACCAGATTCACTGCGGCTCGCTTAGGGCAAGTACTAGATCAGTGTCCTGGTTCTCCGCACCTGTAACACTTATTCCCAGTTGGCCTAGCATAAGGGTTGGCATTCGCTATCGGTTGGGCTGCGGAACCTGCTACTGCCACTGTGGATTGGTTGACACCACTATTCTCCCTAACCACGAGTTGTGATCGTGGTGTAAACATGGGCTGTTTACCTTTATTGGCAGTTGAACCAGAGGACTCCGAATTGCGGTTGGAAAACTTCGAACCTGCCCTGAGATGCTGATATTCTATTTTCTTGGATAAGGTTACAGCCTCATTCAAAGTGTATAGGGTTTGTAGGGATACCTAATCTTGGATGGAAACTCGCAACCCGTGTACAAATCTGGATATCTGTTGATCTTCAGTTTCCTCCAAATCATTGCGATTCGCCAACCTGTCAAACTCCTCCATGTACTCATTAACTGTCCGAGTTCCCTACCTGCAATCCTGGTACTGTCTGAATAACTCCTGCTAGTAGTCTGGTGGTAAGAACCAATTTGCCATTAATCTTTTCATTCTCCTCCATGATCGTATTGGAAGCTTCTGTTCGCGGGTACGGTTTAACTGAACACGATCCCACCAGGTAAATGCTCCTCCCTTCAATTTGTAGGCCACCAAACACACCTGTTTGTCATCTGCTGTACCCATATAATCGAAAAACTTTTCCACCTCACTGACCCAATCTAGATACTCTTCAATGGAGACATTACCATTAAAGGATGGTAACTCTACTTTCATCCGATAGTCACTCTGCTCCTGATAATCTTGGCCATTATCCCTCGCGGGAACATGATGATTTACAAGGACTCTCTCTACATACTCCTCGTCTTTACTGTCTTCTTCATGGTAGTCTTGCTGCCTATTCTGGTTTGGGCCACGATGAGGAGGGCCATGCGCTCAGTTATCACATCACTCTTTGCCATCGCGATTACGGTTTCGGTTAAGCAAGGTGGCAAGCACTTCTTGAATCTGGTCCAAAGTCTGCTGGGTTGAATCACAAAATTGTTGATTTTCATCACGAAAATCAAGGAACTCAGCCCTAGTAAGGACTGGGTTGTTAAATCTGGATTAGAGCGCCGTTTCCCTTCAACCTGCTAAATTTCATGCAATTCCGACACTGTTACCCCGATGGCCCCTACTGGCACCCCCATTTGATCTTGCGTACACCCCTGCTGCTCCAGGAATGCATGTGCTATCTGTTCTACATCACAAAGTTAGAACTTTGAGTTAGGAAGAATGACTTTACTGTTGACTGTGTCGCGGTTTTAACCTCTGGCTTTGCTATTACTTAACCACTAAGGGTTTTTTCTTTGTGTGGGTAAGAACAAAATTAATTTTGTTTAGAATTTTTTAAAGGGAAGGGTTGCTTATTTTGGATAAAATTGGTGATTGGGCTTTTTTTTTTTTTTTAGTTTTACTATTAATAATTTTTGTTGTTGAGCTAATTTTTTTTTAGGCTTGTATATTTTGTTTTAGATTTTAGATCTATAAATATATTTATGGTCACTAAAATGAGGAAAATGTTAGAGTTACAATTTTTTTATTATAAATTATTAATGTAATAAGTGGTTATTAGTAAGTAAAAAAATGATATAAGTGGTGGGTTCACGTGCGAACTAATAAGAATTTGCTACCAAAATAGTTTGTAAAAATATTGTAAAAAAGTTTGTGAGTATAATATAAATTTTAAAAGAATCAATAATATTGTTTAAGGGGAGAAAAATATAAATTTTATAAAACAATAATACTAAAATTAATACACATATATATAATAGTATTTTTTTTTTTAAATAATTGAGAGGGCCATTGCCCACTTTAGTCTAACAGTGGCTCCGTCCCTACTTGTATGAGCTGTGAAATGACATAAAGCTACTAAAAGGAACTTCTTTACAATTACCCAAAATGGTAGTTGTATTTACACCCCCCCCCCCCCCCCCACAAAAAACCATAAAGAAATATTTTTTTACTCACAATTTCACTTTATTTGAGTTTAATATATATATATATATATATTTATATATTCATTTATAGTATAATAGTAATAATACATTAATATATATTTTATATAATATAAAAAATGCTTAACAATATATAGAAAATATAAATTAAAATATATTTAATAATTAAATAATATACATATCCCGCCGCATTTGTGTCTTATTTTTTCAAAAATTTTCGTACGTTCGCACCCGCATTCGAACTCAAATCTGCACCCGTACTTCCTAGGTCTAGACAACATATGTAAAAAGTGAGAACTCTAAAAAGTGAGATCTTTCTTTACAAGGTTTTTATATTATAAAATGAGTAGCTCTATATTCATAATATTTTCATAACAAATTTTAGGTGATAGGTTATTACAAGTTTTAATCTAAACTCATCACACAAAAAAAATAAAATAAAAAATATTTACCCACCAATAATAGCAAGTAACAAACTGTCATTTAAGATTTGTTGTAAAAGTGTTGTGAAAATAAAGAAAGAAAGAAAAGAAACTGTAAGAAGAAGATAAACCATAGAGTGAGAGAGGATGAAAGTACAAAGAAATATAATGAAACTAAAAATTATCTCACTTAATGAACAATTACACCGTAATTGAGTATTTATACAAGATTAAAGTAATCACTTTCTCTCTAATAGGATGATAACTATATTCACTTACAATTTTGTTGCATCCCAACGGCTATCTAACTAATTGTTCAACAACCAATCGCCTATAAGTGAAAGGGTCATGCTAACGAGTGCCTTTAAGGCATTGGTAAACAATCCATTTTAAGAAAGTTTTGACACCACTTTTATGGAAAATGAAAAAAGCTGTCAAAACATTAATTGCTTTTTTTTTTTCCCCATCTCTTTTCCCATAAAAACTTTCTTTAAATGGATTATTCACAAATACCCTAAAGGCATTCGTTAGCATTTTCCTAAGTGAAATGGCGTCGTGTGACAATACTTAATTAATATAGTGCCAGTCATAAAATAGTGCCTTGTGATTGTGAACATTGATTAGCTTTAAGAGTATTGTAAAACGGTGTTGTGTACGTTAAAAGTGATGTAACATCATTTGTTGCTTGAGTAACTGTTACTAGCTGTGAAATGGTTGCCTTTTTGGTTTTGGCATTCTCTCTGTCTTGCTAGAGAAATTATATGATCCTCATGATAGACCATGTCACTTGTTCACCATTCTACTAAAACATTTCCACTTGTTTAAAATTACTGAGTTAGTTTATAATTTAGGTGAGAGTCTTTTAGTGGAATAGTGAAAAAGTGACGTGGTCCACCATGAGGACTATATAATTTCTTGTCTTGCTAGATTGGAGTTGACTTATCACTGTAAACCATTAACATGATAGTCACATCATAAGTACAAGTTTTTGTGAGATGGGGGGCCAAAGGATGTGGCTCAAATCTTTAGAATGAAGCTTTATACATATACACTTAAATTAAACTAGAATATGATTTCTATCTCATAGAAAATAAAGAAATAAAAACTGGATTTGGTTTAACATGCCCTCTTAAACGAATGTGGGAAATCAAATCCAAAAGTTGTTTGGATTGAATAAAGGAGAAATAAAGAGTAGCCAAAGGTTTCATTAAAACATTATGAGAGATTGTCTTTACTAGAGCTAAATTTGACTTGAATGTCATGAAAAAGAACTGTCCCTCCCACAAAATGAAAGTTAACTTCAATAGTGGTGGCTAAGGCACAATAGTCTACCTCTATGGATGAGTGAGAAACGATAGACTGTTTCTTAGCTGACCATTATAGGGGATTAGGTCCATGAAAGACAAGGTTGCTTATGGTAGACTTGAAATATAAAGTGATAAGGGTATTTTTGTCCAGTGGGAATTTTCATTGCTCACTCGCACCAAAGCGACCCCGACGAGCTTGAAACTTTTCCTCATCCGTCTAGGTGCTCACAGGAACGGACGATCCCTATCCATACCATCTTGATGGTAAGAGGCGAAGCGTATTGACCATAAACTCATTGCTGTAGAGGCCTTGAACCCGTCGTGGTGTGTTTCCCCGTTGGATCTGTTTATATGAATGAATAAAGACACCACCCCTAGGAGACTCGTCAGGTTGTTTCTCACATCAACGCTTGGACACTGACGAACGAAGGACCATATCGATGGGTAGATCTAGTGGGCCCCACAATCCTCTACATAGTCTCCGTGCACGTATCCTCATATAGAAATGTCTTGCGCATTACGTATAAAGACCCTACTACACACCCGTATCTTCCTCATATGGAAAGACACCCTAAAATCTTGGAACCTTAATTCCAGATCTTCTCTGCAAGGAAGAATCCCTACATCCAAGGGATCTTGGTTCACTAATTCCCCACTATATAAGTCTCAGACCTTCTCTTCTCTCAAGTACGCAAAAAATCTCTAGTTTTCTCATTATAGAGTTCTTAGAGATTTCTCATTCACTGACTTAACCTTCAGATTGTCTTTGGTCGGCACCCCATTGGTGTTTTCTATTTGGTTCTTGGTTTCTTGTTATTCAAGTACCCATTAGAGAGATCGAGAACAATCAGCTCACTGATGATTTTTGTGCATCATCAGTTGGCCTCGTTTATGGGAATGAGTGATTAGCCATATAACTGCTTCTAAGACAAAGAGTTGCATGGTCTAGACTCAATTGTGTTGAGCTTCTGTCGAGCTTCAACATTAAATCTCGATAGAAGTCTTTCTATCGAGACTACTGTTGAGTTTTAATGAACAACACTTTTTCACTTGTTCTTGGACAAATTTGCATGACTTCAATACTAAACATGAACACTTGTTTTTTGAAGTACTAAACCCATCCTAGATCTACCCACTTACAAGTGAAGTGTGTTGTGTCAAAGGATTAGCCAATTACATAAATATTTCCCTAACACAAGGCAGTAAGCATATCACAATACGGTAGCATCAATAAGGCATTAACATCAAGCTTATCCCAAACATCCAAGCATAGCATCATGGTATTAGCCAAGCATATTCATCATGTTCATAAACCATCTCATGCTCATCATCCCAATCAAATGCATGTTCATGTAATTATGCATAACTTATCTCACTTACCTCATAGCACCACAGCACCTATGCATCAATATATGTTCATGTTCATATGCATGTTCATGTGATTCAACAAAGATATAAACCCTAATTATCAATTCAACAATCAAAACATGTGAAACATGTTATTCTACTAACCATAGGCCTAAACATGTGAAAATTAGATTCAACGAGACATAAACAGAGGATTTAGAACTAAGCAAAATAATCAAAATTGCAATAACCCTAAATCTCCATTTCTAGGCATGAGTATGCATACGTAAACATGAGTATGCGTATGCATACATGCCTAGAAATATAGTTTTAAAGCAAGCAACAATATAACAAGAGCAACATGCTTCTAATATAAAGCTAAACAATCTAAACTAATAACAAAGATATCAAAGATAAACAAAACAAAATCTATTCCTAAACATGCATCAGATCTAACAACAAACAAGAGCAACACTTGACACATCAAAACATATTCATCAATATATCAAATCATATCAAGTTTCCAATCAAAACATGATGAGACAAAACAAAATAAAATCAAACAAAACAAAACATATTTCTAAGCATGAATAACATATAAATTAACTAAGAACAACAAAAACTTAAATTATAAAAAACCAAATCAAGGAAAAGCCATGAAGAGAGACTCACCTTGCTATGGAATACAAACTTGATTGATATTTAACCGGCCCCTCAATGCCTACACAAAAAGATTCAATAAGATATCAAGGTAAAAGAAGATTTCAATAGTTTATAGGTAATCACAACTCAAAAACAAGATTAGTTTTGAAAAGGGTTTTGAGAAATCAAATTGAGAAAATAGTTTTTACCTTAGAACTAACTAAAGAGTGGTTTTTAATTTGTAAAAAAACGTGCAAAGGTGTTGTGTGTGTGTTTTAGAAAAGAGAATTAAGGTTTTAGAGAAAATGGACGCTAAAATATGGCTATCTCTGGCTAGGGTTTTGATTGGAGGCATAAGATGAGCATTTATAAGTTAATATTAGGGTTTTAGACTTTTTAGTGATCTTTGGACGTTCTTAAAGGTCCATGGGCCAGCCCACATCAAAACATTATGTTTTGGGCCCTTAAAATGAAATTTTAAAACCCAAAAAATTGGACTACCCAGTTGGCCCAATTTCAAACAGTAATAACTCACTTAATTTAAGCTTAAATTAGGTAAAATTTATATTCAAATTGAAGCTGAGGATGTCTACTTTCCAATGAGACAAACACTATGTGGATCAAAAGTCATGGCCAAAACAGTGAGTAAATGTTATTTTTCAACATCGTTTTCAAAATGATTTGAGCACTTTTGAGTTATGAAGTCCTATCTACGAGGTGGATAGATCGTCAAGGACACCGACGGGTACCTTGGTCCCAAAAAATTTATGAAGTCCTACCTGCAGGGTGGATGGATCATCAAAGACATCGACGGGTGCCTTGGTCCCTAAAAAAAATTATGAAGTTCTAATTTTAGGGTGGATGGATCATCAAGGACACCGATGGGTGCCTTGGTCCCAAAAAAATTTATGAAGTCCTACCTATAAGGTGGATGGATCATTAAGAACACTAATGGGTGCCTTGGTCCCAAAAAAATTTATGAAGTCCTACCTATAGGGTGGATGGATCATCAAGGACACCGACGAGTACCTTGGTCCCAAAAAAAATTTTGAATTCCTACATATAGGGTGGATGGATCATCTAGGACACCGACGAGTGTCTTGGTCTCAAAAAATTACTAGTCCTACTTATGGGGTGGACGGATTGTCAAGGACACCGACGGATGCCTTGGTCCCAAAAACTTTATGAAGTCCTACTTACAGGGTGGACGAATTATCAAGGACATCGACAGGCGCCTTGGTCCCAAAAAATTTACTAAAGTCCTGCTTACGGGGTGGGCGGATCATCAAGGATCCCGATGGTTGCCTTGATCCCAAAATTTTTTTATTAAGTCTTACCTAGAGGGTGGACGGATCATTAAGTCCAAAAAAGACAAAAAGTCTTGCCTATAAGGGGACAGGTTAATAAGGATGTTAACGGACACCTCGATCCCAAAATTAACATGTTCCTAGAAACCCAAAGGGTTGACGGTAAAAAATACTTGCATATGTACTTGAATCATAAATATTCTTGACGAATGATCTTACACAAAGTAGACGATAGCAGTAAAGGCATTCATGAAATTGTATTTAAGATAAAACAGATGGTTGATTCAAACAAAAACCCAAAGGAAAATGTAACATGTGCCAAAACAGGGCACCCAGTTGTCCTCAAAATAGAATTAAAAATTGCAAAAAAAAAAAAAAAAACGGAAAGTAAATGTAAAATCTTTCTCTTTAGGTAGTGAGGGTAGGCTTAACTTTTTCTTTCGTCGCCTCTTCAGCCTGAGATGGACAATCACCTTGAACCACTCAAGGGGCCATGACATGTTCAGGCACATCTTCATCTCCGTCCTCAACATCAACCACCTCATCACTCTAGTGGTCGGGGGACAGTAAGCTGAATCTAGACGGAAGAAAATTCCACATTGGGGAAAAGGGTGACGACTTGCTTTCTAAAGTCCTCGAAGCCCTCGCCATACTAAGACCCTAGTAGGTTGAAGAATGGCTACGAGTCCTTGTACTCCTTGACAGCATTGGCTTTGGTCTTGTCCAGGGTCTCGCGGAGAGAAGTCACCTCAGCCATCAGGATGGCATTGGCCTCTGTTAGCTCCTCAGCTTGATGGGTAGCACCATCGAGCTTCTTCACCTGCTTTGTCAAGATTTTGACTTCACCATGGAGAGTGCATACCCCCTCTTTGTACTTCTCCAGCTAGTCTGATTCCTCCTCTAGACGGCCCTTCAAGAGTTTAACAATGGCCTCTTAGGCAGCACACCTGATCTAGAGTGCCCGCATCCTTACCGAAGCCTGGTAAAAACAGACGGTCAGTACGCATACACTATGCAACGAAGTAGAATTATGACTTAACAAAAAAAGTCACCCTTATCAAATCGAAGAGACTAGAGTCCCCCAAGGTATCCATTTCATGCTCTAAACACTTGTCAAGGTTCGCGTCCTTGACAATAGAATGAGCCGTCTAGACAGCATGTTGTTTGTCCTTCACTAGAAGAGGGGCCTGAGGGATTGGTTCATTGATGATGGGGCCACGAGTCGACATCAAACCCTTACCCGTGCCATGATGGTGAGGGTTAGGTATGCCTTGGGAGCCCGTCGGGTCTGAAACGACAGGTTGGTTGACGGTTTTCTTCGCCGTACATCCCCTATTGGCTTGGTTCTTCCTCTTCAAGCTCATTTTAGCGGCCGAGGCAAACGAACTACTAGCCTTTGATTTTAGGACTGCAGCCTTCTTCACCACGAAAGCCCTCTTTAGCCCTAACTCCATATCTACAACAAAATTAACAATGCTTTAAGAACGGATGGATTAAGACTTAGGACAAATTAGAACTAGGTGACAAATAAAATACTTACGTCAACGGGATTGAGCTTCCAACCTTCTAGCTTCAGCCGTCGACACCGGTCCACAATATGCGTGAAGAGTGTCAAGTGTCACTAGCTTCTTCTAACTCCTTTCTATTAAGGGGATCTATAAAATCAATCCTAAAAAATCCCTCTGTTCCTCGCTAATTACCATCGGTGCTTGAGCTAACGAATGAAAAACAAGAATGGGTTAGCGACGAAATAAATAGGAATATGCAAAGTAAGAAGAAAAATAATATTTAACTCAACAACAGACTATCAATTATACTACAGACGACTCACCAATAGTATCTAAAACTCCCCAAGTATTGTTGAACTCAACTACATCCACCCATTCCTCGGGTTTACACACCTAACCCGTCCCCTAAACAAAGACATATTTACCCTTCCAATCTCTATTAGAATCAGGCACATCCATCATCAATTTTAACGTCGCCTTTCATGTTACAAAATTATAAAAACCCTTTGAACCTGCTATCTGCAGGGGTTTGTAGCAGTAAAAAAAATCGTTCAAGGTAAATTGACAGTGGCCCCCACTCATCTTCCCCCACAACACCTCAGCAGCGATAAAGATCCTTCAAGCATTGAGATAGATCTGGTTGACAGATATGCCTAGGTAGTTCGTAAGCTAATGATGCAGTGCGGTGAAAGGCAACCTTAGCCCCGCGACGAAGACGGACTCGTAAAAGCCGACGTCTGATGTCCGTCCAGAGTATCATTTCTCTTTTTTACCCGGAAACCTTAAAGGTATATGGATGGGTATCTGGAAACAATCATGAAGTTTATTGAAAACCTTCAACGACATCTTAGGGAGGAAGTTGTTCACGAACCAAATCTTGGGGATAATAAATGGCATAAAATTATCGGCTGACGACTTAAAGCCCCCTCCATCTCCTTCCCCACCTTTTTCCTTTCCGTTCTCCTCTTCTCCGTCTTCTTCTTCTCTATATTCTTCTTCGCCGTCTCCTTCACCTTCTTCCTCCTCTACCTCTTCTCCTTCTAAATCTTCCTCCATTTTATCTTTTGAAAGGTGAGCTAACGGCTCCCTCTCCAGAAAGTCCGTTCAATCTCCTTCCGTAGGGTCATTACCAAATGGACCAACATCTTCGTCATCTAGACGAATCCAACAGAACATGACTACTTGTCGCTTTACTATCACCTAACATCCTTTCACCTATAAGCGACGGATGAAAGCTAGGTGGTCACTCACATGTAAAACTAAATACTAGACCAACGACTGAAGAGGGACAATTGAAATAAGAATAAGTAAAAAGAAAAATATGTTACCCTGAAAAGACGACAATAGAAGATGAGCTCAACAAAGTAGTGAAGTGTAAGGATGAATGGCGAGCGATGGACGAATAGGACTAGATCTAGACCTCTGGGTGAAATTCTTAGTAAAATAAAAAATTAAACTTCAAAAGGGCGTGGGCATATTTATAAAGCGAAAAAGCACGAAAAATGAAGCAATACGACAACTTATATAAACAAACTTGGAGACGCCACGTGTCACCCCACAAAATACAAAGACCTTTTGCCCCTCATTTATGACATAGGTTACCAGGACAAAGAACATTAAATGATAGGAATATTCTATGTACTCCGCGACCCTTTAACTAGCTCGACGGGTCACAAAGTAGGGAGCAGCTGATAAGGGTATTTTCGTCCAGCAGGAATTTTCATTACTCACCCATACCAAAGCGATCCCAACGGGCTTGAAACTTCTCCTTGTTCATCTAGGTGCTCACATGAACGGAAAATCCCCATCCATACCATCCTGACGGTAAGAGGCGAAGCGTACCGACCATAAACTTGCTACTGTAGAGGCCTCGAACCCATCGTGGTGTGTTTCCCCATCGGATCCATTTATATGAAAGAATAAAAACACCACCCCTAGGAGACCCATCAGGTTGTTTCTCACATCAACACTTAGACACCGACAAATGAAGGACCATACCGATAGGTAGATCTAGTGGGCCCCACAATCTCTACGTAGTCCCCACACACATATCCTCATATGGAAATGTTTTGCTCATCACGTACAAAGACCCTAGTACACACCCGTATCTTCCCCATATGGAAAGACACCCTAAAATCTTGGAACCTTAATTCCAGATATTCTTTACAAGGAAGAATCCCTACATCCAAGGGATCTTGGTTCACTGATTCGCCACTATAAAACCCTTAGACCTCCTCTTCTTCCAAGCACGCAAAAAATCTCTACTTCTTTCACGATAGAGTTCTTAGAGATTTCTCATTCACTGACTTAACCTTTGGAGGGTCTTTGGTCGGCACCCCATTGGTGCTCTCTGTTTGGTTCTTCGTTTCTTGTTCTTCAGGTAACAATTGGAGCGATCAAGGACAATCAGCTCACTGACAATTTTTGTGCATCATCATGAAAGATCACCAGCCTTGTTAGCATCAGTGAATGTTGAAGGGGTTAAGAGGCCTAAATTGAAATGAAAGTTATGCAGGTGAATTTTACCTTTAATGCATCTTAAAACATGCTTTGAAACCATAAGACAATTATTTATTGGGGAATACATGAATTGACAAATTTAGTGAACAACAAAGGAAATATCAGGCCTGGTAAAAGTGAGATACAAACAAAGCTCTAGTCATGCTTATAAACACAATAGGATTAGGAAGGTTGTAATCATCATGAGTTGTGAATCTAATGGAAGGAAAAGATGGTGTTTTGATAGGATTGGCATTTTGCGTATTAAAATGATGAAGAATGTTTGAAGCAATTTGGAATGGAAAAGTGAGATGCCAGTCTTGGTAGGAGTATTCTGAATTGCAAGGAAGTAATTCAAAGGTCCCAAATCTTTAGGTTCAAAAGTGTGGCTAAGGGATTTAGGACATAATTTGTAATTTAATTTTTGTCATTTATTAATTTTGGTACTTTTATGTAATTTTCATTATTTTAGGTTTATGGTTATTATTTCCTTATTTTTAGGTACCTTTTTTTTTTTTTTTTAAGAACAAATTTGGTTCCTATTATGATCAGGTATTAATTAAGATTTTTTTTTTAAAAAATTTTTGATTTTTTTTTTAAAAAATTTTTTGTCTGTTAAGTTTTATGTGGCTTTTAAATAGGCCTCCAAGTCTGTAAATGTTTTTTTGAACAATTAATCAATCAATAAAATTCATATTTTTGTCTCTCTATTTTTTGTTGGATTTCAGAATATTTCTCCTTATGAATTCAAGGACCCTCATGAATTCAAGGAAACCCTCATGAATTTGAGGTTTACTACCAGAACTAACAGTTTAATTTCTATTCCATCAAAAAAAGCAATGTATATGCTTTTTTTTAGACTTCCACGACATCAAAATGAGAGAGATAATGTAGGTGGTGTTATTTCCTGCGATGATAATATTATCAACATACATGAGAAGGTAGATAGTAGTGTGACTAGTGTGATAGATGGATAAAGAAGCATCTACAAGAGTGGTAGTGAACCCTAACTAAAGCAATTGGTTGGTGAAGCTCTCAAACCAAGCCTAGAGGGTTTGTTTCAAGCCATAGAGAGGATTTAGGAAGTTTGCAAACATAGGCAGGATGAATTGGATCAACTTAATTAGTAATAAGGTTGTTGCATATAAACATCTTCCTTAAGAATTCCCTGTAAAAAAAGCATTACTTACATCAAGAAGGAAAAAATAAAAAATGGGTGTAAAATTAAGAAAAAATATCCATTGAGACAGTTGAACTTGCTGGAACAAGAAAAATAAGATTTTTTCAGCAAAAATTTGGGGGGAAAAAGTGGGATTTGTTGAGTTCATTGTGAATGCTCTAATACTAGTAGTAATAAGTTTCTTCCCATCAAACAACACAAGAATGAAGCCTTTCAATCTGGAATTCTATGAGTTCAAATGATAGTCCAGTGTAATTATATCCTTTGTGGCATCCCATTACCTGTAGTTCAACCCCCCCCCCCCCCCTCCATGTAAAAAAAAAAAAAGGAATTTGTAGACAATAATCTTAAGAACATAATTTTTTCAACAACTATTGAGATGACATATTATGATTGGTACCAATAAAAAATGTGTTAATGATAATAAATAAATAAATAAAATAAAATAAAAACCATAACTTATTACCAGCTTAGCAATTGTGAAAAGATTGGAAAAAATTCAGTGTCCCTACATTGCTCATTTATTGACCCATTCCCTGCCAAACATGACCATTCCATATTGGTGGTATTCATCATCATCATCATCATCATCATCATTATCATGATGTTATTTCAAGCATCATTATCATGACCATTTATAATTTGATAGTTACAATAAGAGTAATGATGAAATTTATACCTTAGATGTCTTAATTCATTATTATCATCATCACCATTACCTCTTAATGTTTTCAATTAAGACATCTAAAGGTATAAATTCAATCTTCATGACTTGGTTGAAGAATTCAGCTTAATTCAATTTTTGTGTACACTACAATTACCATCTCTCAATCATGCAAACAATTTGGTGTATTGTATTCTTATTAATTAATAGGAGTATTATTCTCCTTTCCGTTTGTGTAACATGCAAACAACTTGTTTTATCATCGTTTTTTAAGTAGGTTCAATTTTAATTATGTTAACAATAAATTTAGGCACACACAATAAATATTTAAAATTAGTAGTATTGTTTTACTAATAAGCTGTCACTTTATTCATCAAAAAAAATCTGTCATTTTAGCTAGGAATTAACATATCAACTAAGGTATGGACTTTTAATTTTTTTTTTTTTAAATTATATAAGATTTTACTAATGAGCATATAAATAAATAAATATCTATATCTATTTATCTATATATAAAAATATATAAATTAGCAATAATTTCAAAATGATATATCGGTATTTTACCCGATACTAAAATATTTCATTTTCCTAACTAAATTAAAATGACATTCAGTATAATATTGACATTCAGTGTAATATTTCATTTTTTTTTTTTTTTAATTCAGATTGGAATGAAAGGAATATTGAATATATAAAGTCAACTATGGTTTTTGTACAATTGTTTTTGCAAAACATCTTATCAGATATAGTGTGTCAACCTAGAAATAGGGGAGGGCTTGGCCTTAAAAAGTTTAGTTTGATGAACCAGGCCATGCTTGCTAAGCAATTCTGGAGAATTCACCATAATCCTCAATCTCTTTTAGCAAGAACTTTTAAAGCCAAATACTTCCCTAGAAGCTCTATACATGAATGTCAACCCAAGCCGCATCAATCTTGGTTTTGGAGAAATATTGTGAAACAGGATAACAGGAAAATGAAAGAGGGGAAGTGGTGGGTGGGTAATGGCACTAATATTCCATTAGACCATCCTGCTTGGTTCCAAACTCCTACTTTGCATAACCCAAACCTTATCACAGGTACTGTGGCTGACTTAATTGACCAAGCCACTCACTCTTGGAAACCTGATCTTGTTAGATACCTGTACCCCCCCTCTATAAGTTCTGAAATTCTAAGCATCCCAATCTCTAAGACCGATTCTGTGACAGATTCTCTTATGTGGAAGTTTTCAAACTCAGGGGATTTTAAAGTTAAAAAGGCTTATGAGATTCTTTTGGAAGATGCTAATATGTCAGCCAATGCAACTCTTAGACCCCTTGTTATCCCTGATGCTGTGTGGAACACTTTATGGAAGGTTAGACTTCCCTTGAAAATCTGCAACTTGGTCTGGAAGGTAATCCATGATAGCTTGCCAACATTTCAGACTTTAAAGGGGAGGGGAATTCCAATTGCTGCCCTCTGCCCCTTTTGTGATTGTGATGAGGAGTCTTCTAGCCATCTTTTCCTTCATTGCCATTTTGCTAGAGCTTGTTGGTATGGTTCAGCTCTAGCCCTGCATACTTCCTCCCTTGGTCCTATAACTGTTCAGCAGTGGATCATTAATTCCATTAGTAGACATCAGAGATTGGATGAGAGTGACTTGGAATCTTTGCAGCGGACTTTCATTACTCTTTGGGCTATCTGGAATCATAGAAACCGGGTGATTCATGAGGGAGTTACTCCTGATCCAATGAATGTCATTTTAACCTCTCAAAATCTGTTTTGTAGGTACCATGAGATCTATCAAAAGCATTACTGTACTGAGCATAGGATATCTAGGCAGAAAATTATGGAGCAAGGGTTTCAAGGGCAATGGAGCATCATCCTCAAGATTTCTGGTGTCAAGCATGGAAGAAAGAAAAGAGCTGCTTTTGCTTATGAGGCTAGGAACAGGCAGGGTACAGTGGTGTTCTACGGATGCAGCAGCAGTGCCGCTAACTCAGTCCCAGTTGCTTTGCTTGAAGGTCTTAGAGAAGCAGCTGTAACATCTTTTAGGCTTCAATACAACCAGATTTTGGTTTTGAGCAATTGTAATTTTTTGGTTCAGTTGTTTAACACAGGCAAAGTACCGGATTGGGAAGGAAAAACCTTGTTTGCTGATCTGCAGTCCTTAAAGCAAAGGGGTTTTTGTCTTTCCTTCCGTTGGATCCCTGCTTTTGTGCTTGTTAATGTATATAATATGGCTGCTATGGCCTCCAGTGCTCCCATGCACTTTCAATGGCCACAGCACCTAACGTTGTAGTGCTCTGTTTCCTGGTTGTTTATCAAAAAAAAAATAGCATGATTTTCTGCTCTCTTTTTTTTTTTTTTTTTTCCTAAAATTATTATTATTATTTGAGAAACAATTTATTTATTTATAGTACTCTCTATAATTGCCCATGATATTTGTCTTGTAGGGGCTGAATTATTGTAACACGCGTACTACATTATGTACTCTCCCTTAACAATCGCCTTTATAAATGGGATGGAGAACTTATAACAATGAGATCAGTACAAGACAGCAAGTCTAAAACATGGCTCTAGTTCGGATAGAAGAAACCCCTAGATGGAAGAAACTCTTGGGTTATGTCGGACCTGGTTTTCTCGTTTCTGTCGCCTATCTTGATCCCGGAAACTGTAAGCAAAATTTTCTCTCTCACCCCTAGCTTGTGGTTCTAGATGTAGGTGATTTTGTGAGGCGTCTTAGTTTAAAAACTAAAAACGATATTTATTGGTGAAAAATATTGGAATTCTCAAAAATACCACCCTAATAAAAGTGATTATAGAAATTATATGACAAATCTGGAAAATATATCTCCACCAAAATCATGGTTTTTGTTAGTGTATAGCTTGTACTAGCTTAGCCCATTGGGCTTAGCCCAGTTTACTGTACTTGTACTTTACTTCTTTTACTTGTACTGCACACATATCTAGCCTATATAAGGCTCTCTATTGTACATTGTTACACACACATTAATATACAGACTTTTCAGTCTTCCTCATATTTTATATTCTTAACATGGTATCAGAGCCATTCCTCTGACTTTCTGGTTCCTGTGGACATCTCCGGCGTCCTTCCGCTGCCCTCGCCTTCATCCAGCAACCACTGCCAGAAGCGAGTTACCGCCGTCACGACCACAGTCCCAGCAACTCTCGGATCTCGTCGTTCTGCTCATCCAACTGCAAAAGCAAAGGCATTGAGTGACAGAACAGACAATCCCGAGCAAAACCCAACCAAGAACGGCCAGAAAACAGCTCACACGCGCCCCCACGCGCCGCCTGAATTTTCTGCCTCACGAACACGCGCCACACGCGCCTCCACGCGCCGCCACGCGCCGTCCCTCTTACTCACGCGCCACACGCGCCAGGTAGCAGGCCTCCACGCGCCCTCACGCGCCTTCACGCGCCCACGCGCCAGCCTTGCTTCACGGACTGCCACGTCAGCCCTAGTGTGACGTCATCCGTTGACCAGAACGTTGACCGTTGACCGTTGACTTTGACTTTGACCGTTGACCAAGTCAAAATTTTTCAACAGGACCTGTCTTGCTCAGTTTTTCGCGTAGATTCTGATTTTGGGCTCCGTTTCTGCATTTGAGGTCTCTAAATTTCACTTTTTTTGTCATTTTCTTTATTATGGCTCAACAAAGTGAACGAGATATCATACGTCCTATCACCATCATGTTGGATGGTCCTACTAGCTATCATGCATGGTCTCAGAATATGACTGTCTTTCTCAAGGGTCGTAAACTGTGGCGATATGTGACTGGTTCAATTCCTAAGCCAGTACCAAACCCTAAGTCCAAAGTCACAGATGCTGAAGAGTCTTCCAAGACTGCTGCTACGACAGATGATTATGAAGAACGTCTAGAGGAATGGGAGAGTATTCAGAGTAAGATCTTGTCTTGGTTTATCAATACCTCTATTCCCTCCATTCATAATCTTCTTCCTCGTCTTGAAACTGCTGAGGCTGCTTGGAAATTTTTGGCCGATCGCTATAACTGCACTAATGATTCAAGCTTGGAGTTTCACATTGAATCAAAACTTTATCAAATGCGCCAAGAGACAGGTCAGTCTATTTCTGATTTTTATTCTCAGACTTCTACTATGTGGGAACAACTCTCTGCTGCAGATCCTCCACTGGTGTGTTCTAAGGATATTGAGCTCTTTGTCAAATATCGAGATCGCCGTAGATTTATGCACTTCATGATGGGTTTACGTGAGGACTTTGAGCCTACTAGAGCTTCTCTGCTTAGCCGGTCCCCTACTCCTTCTCTTGATGCTGCAGTCAAGGAGCTCATTTCTGAGGAGAATCGTCGGCCTACTTATCACATGACATCATCTGATCATGTATTGGCTACACCCTCACCACAGCCTCCCATTGCTGCATTCACTGCTCCTCCGCGAATAAACTCTGGGCGACCCACCTCTCAGTCTTCCAAAGGTGCTCACTGCAAGTTTTGCCGTGCCAAAGGCCATGACATTTCTGTTTGTCGTAAGCTACAGAAATTTATGCAAGATCAAAATAAAGCCTCTCTTCCTCAGGCAGCTGCTGTGTGTCCTTCAGATCCATCGGTTCCTACAGGTCCATCTTTGACTTCCTCACTTACTACGGCTGATATTGAGGCAGTTGTTCAACAGGTTTTATCCCGCACTTCCACTGCTCTTTCTGTCACCTCAGGTAAACAACCTTGGTTTTTTGATACTGCATGTTGTAACCATATGACTCCAGATGAATCCCAATTTTCTGATAAGGCACCCTTAGAACATCCAATCACCATTTACACTGCTGATGGAACTCCTATGCCTGTTAGTCATAAAGGAACAATCTCTTCTTCTTGTTTATCCCTTAGTGACACTTTTCATATTCCAAAGTTATCCTTAAATCTACTTTCTGTTGGTCAACTTTGCGAATTAGGCGTAGATCTTCTATTTACTAATCATGGTGTGGATGTGCAGGATCCCCGGACGGGTCAAGTACTTGGGACAGGCCGTAAGGTTGGTCGCATGTTTGAGGTTCATGACTTGAAGATTCCTTCACAAGTTGTTTCTGCAGCTGCTACCACTGCCACCTCCTCACCTGATCTATGGCATGCTCGTCTTGGTCATCCATCCTTATCTCGTCTTCAGTTATTGGCTTCTCAAGGTCATTTAGGTTCAGTTCAGTTTCAAAAATTTGATTGTACTTCCTGTCATTTTGGTAAACAAACAAAATTGCCCTTTAATAAAAGTGACTCCTTTTCTTCTGCCCCTTTTGATCTTATACATTCTGATATTTGGGGTCCTGCACCTGTTCCCACTGAGGGGGGATCTAAATATTTTGTCATATTTGTGGATGATTTTTCTCGATATACTTGGATTTATCTGCTTCATCATAGGTCTGAACTTGTGTCTATTTACCAAACATTTCATAAAATGATTGAAACACAGTTCAATCGCACCGTTAAAGTCTTTCGATCAGATAATGCTCAAGAATATAATGATAAATCTTTCCTATCCTTTTTAGACAAACATGGTACTCTTCCTCAGCGGTCTTGCCCTTACACCTCTCAACAAAATGGTCGTGCAGAACGAAAACATCGTCACATTCTTGATGTTGTCCGCACCCTTCTTATTTCAGCCTCTCTTCCTGAACGCTTTTGGGGTGAGGCAGCACTCACTGCTGTGCACACCATTAATCGTATTCCTTCACCAACTACACACAACAAATCACCATTCGAGCTTCTCTATGGTCAAACTCCTGACTACTCCTCTCTTCGGGTTTTTGGTTGTGCTTGCTTTGTCTCTCTTCCTCCTCATGAACGTACAAAGCTCCAACCTCGTACTCGTCTCTGTTGTTTCCTTGGTTATGGTGTGTCCCAGAAAGGTTTTCGCTGCTATGATCCCATTTCTCGTCGCCTTCGTGTCTCCCGTCATGTTGAGTTTTGGGAACATCGTCCTTTCACGAGTCTTCAGCAGTTTCCTGCATCTTCTTCCTCAGAGTCTCCCATTTTTACTGATCTTTTCTTCCCTCTCTATCCTGAACTTGTGGAGGATTCTTCAACATCGACTGCCTCTCCAGACGACTCATCCCTGGTTCTGTCTCCGGCATATGACCCGCCTGTCTTGGATCCTGTGGCACCACCCTCTCCTGAGTCTCCTATTGGTCCTGAACTTCGTCGTTCCACTCGGGTAAGCATTCCTCCTCCTTATCTCACTGATTATCATTGCTCTTTTGCTCTTGCCACTCTCTATGAACCTCACACCTATCGTGAGGCTCATACTGACCCTCTTTGGCAGCAAGCTATGAATGAAGAACTAGATGCCCTTCATAAAAATCACACTTGGGATATGGTTGATTTGCCTCCTGGTCAGTCTGTAGTAGGTTGTAGGTGGGTTTACAAGATCAAGACCAAGGCCGATGGATCTGTTGAAAGATACAAAGCTCGCCTAGTTGCCAAGGGCTTTACTCAGGAGTATGGTATTGACTATGAGGAAACATTTGCTCCTGTTGCTCGTCTTGCATCTGTTAGATGTCTCATTGCTGTGGCTGCTGTTCGCCGTTGGCCTCTTTATCAAATGGATGTGAAGAATGCTTTCCTCAATGGAGACCTTCATGAAGAAGTGTACATGCAACCACCCCCTGGCTATCCACACTCAGGCAATCAAGTTTGCCGCCTTCGCCGTGCTCTTTATGGCCTCAAGCAGGCTCCTCGAGCTTGGTTTGAAAAGTTTAGCTCAGTTGTTGCTCAGCAGGGTTTCACTTCGAGTCCTCATGACACTGCTCTCTTTGTTCGAAGATCCTCTGCTGGTATCACTCTTATTCTTCTTTATGTTGATGACATGATTATTACTGGAGATGATTCTGCAGGTATCCGCTCTCTTCAGCATTTCCTTAGTCAGCATTTTGAGATGAAAGATCTGGGCACTCTCAGCTATTTTCTTGGGCTAGAGGTTACCTCATCCTCTGATGGCTACTATCTTTCCCAGGCTAAATATGCTTCTGATCTTCTCTCCAAAGCCGGTGTCACCGATAATAAGACTATTTCCACTCCTTTGGAATACAATGCAAAGCTTACACCCTTGGATGGTGAACCTCTATCCGATGCTACTCGTTATCGTCAGTTGGTTGGCAGTTTGATCTATCTCACTGTTACTCGTCCGGATATTTCACATGCCGTGGGTATGGTTAGTAAGTTCATGGATGCACCTCGTTCTGTCCACTATGCTGCTGTTCTTCGGATTCTCCGCTATGTCAAAGGCACACTTTATCATGGTCTGCATTACTCCTCTCGATCGTCTCTCGAGCTTCATGCTTATTCAGATGCTGACTGGGCAGGTGATCCGACTGATCGATGCTCTATCACAGGTTTCTGTTTCTTGTTAGGTACTTCTCTGGTCTCGTGGCGCAGCAAGAAGCAGGATGTGGTTTCCCGTTCCAGTACTGAGGCTGAGTATCGTGCCCTTGCCGACACCACTTGTGAGCTTGTTTGGCTTCGCTGGCTCTTGGCTGACATGGATGCTCCACAGCCCACTGCCACTCCTCTTTATTGTGACAATCGTAGTGCTATCTACATTGCTCATAATGATGTCTTCCATGAACGCACCAAGCATATTGAGATCGACTGCCACATCACTCGCCAGCATCTCAAGAAAGGAAATCTCAAGTTATTCTCCATCTCCTCTGCTGACCAGCCTGCTGATATCTTTACCAAGACTCACCCGCCTGGTCGTCTTCGAGATCTTATATCCAAACTCCAGTTGGCTTCTTCCTTGCCACCTCGAGTTTGAGGGGGGATGTTAGTGTATAGCTTGTACTAGCTTAGCCCATTGGGCTTAGCCTAGTTTACTGTACTTGTACTTTACTTCTTTTACTTGTACTGCACACATATCTAGCCTATATAAGGCTCTCTATTGTACATTGTTACACACACATTAATATACAGACTTTTCAGTCTTCCTCATATTTTATATTCTTAACAGTTTTATTAGCTGAAATGTCAGAAAATATACTAAAAATATTGGATTAATAAAATGTTAAAATAATCAATCTCGTGAAGCAAAAAGAAAACATTTTGTTATGCTCTAAGTTCTTGCTTTGTCTGAAATAGTGGAAACAGATCTACAAGCTGGTGCGGACCACAAATTCGAGGTATTCCTTATTTTTCATTTATTTTTGGGATCATTATTATTATTATTATATTAGGATGGATTCTTTGTCTCATATGAATGCAATCTATTTTGTATAAGCAGTTGCTATGGATCGTACTTGTTGGGCTGAGCTTTGCTTTAATAATCCAGTCTCGTTCGGCAAATCTAGGAGTGGCTACAGGTTCTCCCTCTGTGCTGTGCTCAATCATGCACGTGCATTTTTATCTCAAACTATTCCATGCAATATTTCAATCTTTATTAAAGTTACTGCTTAATATCGCTTAATTACAGGAAAGCATCTTGCTGAGCACTGCAAGGCAGAGTACCCAACTTCAGTGAATTACTGTCTGTGGATACTTGCGGAGGTTGCTGTGATAGCTGCGGATATCCCAGAAGGTAAGACAATTTTAAGTGAAACATGTTAAAATAAAATCAATATCCTGTGTCTCACTCTTTAGATTCCGTTTTACACTCCATATGTTTTTCTGTTTTAAACTTTGATAACTTTACGAGAGATTCCATTTTGTACGCCATCACGTGTTTACCTTGTGTGAGGGAGAGAGAGATGTGACATGTAAAAAAAGGACATAAGTTGCAGTGCGGCACAATGGTATGAGTCATTAATTCGGTCCAAGTAAAAAAAAAAATCCTTAAATTTTAGCAAATAGTATTAATTAGGTTGAAATATTAACCAATAAATAAAATAATATTTTTTAATCAAATGAAAAACAAATAAAAAAGAGAAAGAAATGCTATGTCCATATAATTTTTTACAATACTTTTACAACAAATTCTAAATAGCAGGTTGTTACATACTATTATTGATAGCAAAAAAATAATTTTAGTGGTAGGTTGGAATAAAAAACAAGAAGCAACTTAATACCTAAGATTTGTTATGAAAAATATTGTGAATGTAGCATTTTTCCAAAAAAAAAAGTAATAAATAAAAAATTTCACAATATTTTTCGCAATAGTCAAGTTAGCAAATTTTTACTAGTTTTCATCTAGGTTCATCACTAACATCATTCTTTAACTTACCACTATCAATCTAACACATCAACAAATGCAAAAAATTTTGTCAAATTTTTTGCATTTATAAATTTTTTATTTAAAAAAAAAAAATACCTGGTTTATGTAAATTAGTAGTAATTTTTTATATAAAACAAGATAATTAATTTTCACCTTAGGCCTTCAAATGCATCAAGCTGCCCCTGTTGATATGTTGCAATTCATGCAGTATAAAATACAACCCATGGGACTCACATAATGTGAGAGAGATATTGTATGTTACCAATACATAAGATACCATCCTTAAAAGTAGAGGAAAATCCATACATAGATGTGTCACTGGCTTATGATTTTTACAGTCGTAGGACAGCATTTGCTCTCCACATTCTCTTCAAAGTACCCATATGGATTGGGGTCCTACTAGCTGGATTGAATACTCTTCTACTCCTTGGACTGCAACGATATGGTGTAAGTAGCTATCAGTGACTACTATTGCTCCAAGCTAGTTCTATCTAACTATCTTTCTTGTTATTTTACAGTTCTAAAGTGGGTATATTTTTGGTTGGTAGATAAGGAAGCTGGAGGGTGTAATTGGCTTGCTAGTGATGGTACTAGGCTGTTGCTTCTTCACCGTGATAATACACGCTAAACCCAGTGCAGAGGAGATCTTGACTGGCATGTTTGTTCCCAAATTGAATGGGCCACGGGCCACCAGTGATGCCATTGCTCTTTTAGGCGCTCTCATCATGCCGTAATTTCACAAACTACTATATATATATATATATATATATTGCTACTTTTCTAACTTTAAATAGTTTGGGGAAGCAAATCAAGCATACGTAAGTACGTGCATGTATTTAATATGGATTCAGCTATGGACCATATATCTTCTACAAAATGCTAGTATGTATGTCACACTTGCGTGAGATCCACGAATCCAGGCTGTCGGCTATTTGTGGTGGGATTACTGAATAATGAGTAGTGCTATTTCCGGTAGGTGAAATGTTGATTAACATGGAGCTGGGGAGAAAAGGGGTTCACCCTCATGTGAGCGGGAGAATAAATGCAACGAAAACAGAATATACTACTTCGAAACTCAGGACCATATATATCTTCTATAAAATACTGTCATACTGCCTAAGCTCCTCAAAACCAGGCTATCAGTTTTGTATATATGAGAGTAATAAGTAAGGTGGGGTAAGTTTTAAAAATTAATTAGTATTATGCACATACACAGATCAAAACTTATACATTATATAAGTGAAATTGAATAATAAAATATATAATGAAAATAAAAGAACTAGTTTACTTCAAGTTATTTGGTGAAAAGTATTTGGTATAATCATATCATGAAAGACACAATTTTAATTATATAGTATATAATATGGTAAGATTTCGACATTAGCTTATCTGTAATTTTATTAATCAATATTTTGGTAATGATAATTAAATCATTTGTTATAATATACTTTTACAACTCTCACATAGATAAAAGGATTATAATTTCACATGGAATTTTTATTTTATTTTATGATTAGATAGGTTTTAATCACAACTATATGATTAGTTAGGTTCCAATTCCTGGTTGAATAATTTTTTTTTTTTTTTTTTTAATTTAGGTTTAATTTGAAACTACCCCAAATTATACATGAATTGAGTTAAATGCCTAAGTTTTTAATAAAAGGAAGCCACTTAGTGCAAAAAGAGTGTTGTTACTTGGTGGATAAAGAAGATAGCCACTTGGCACAATTACAACTTATAGAATCCAACTTTTACTATATACTTCCTCTACCCCATATTGCTTATGCTTGTTTAGAAAATCCAATTTTTTAAAAGAATATTATTAAATGCATTGTCTTTTACATAAAAATGTACAACTTTCCAAATTACCATCCTTAATTTAAACTTTCGTCCCTTAAAAAAAAAAAAGGAAAGAAGAGTGTTGGCTTTTTAAATAAAGCAAAGGTTATCGGCTTTTTCAAAGATAACTTCAATTTGGGACATCCCAAAAATGAAGTAGAGTGAAGGTTAACAATTTGGGATGGAAAGAGTAGTATGTGGTAATATGTCAAACTTTTCAAAAACACCAAAAAGAATTAAGAATTTTTTGTTTTTATGTTATTTCTTATATTTTATTTTATGTAATACAAATCAACTACATTACTTAATTATTATGTCAAGTTATAATTTTTCTAATAAAATTAATAATACCTTTAATATTTTCCTATAAAAATGGGTAAAATTTGTGCAACATATGCTGACAAGTTTGTAAAACCTTTTTCACAAACTTTTGAAAAGTTATAGCATTAACTTGGTGATGTTGGCACCCTTGAATAAGTAATTATCAGGTACTTTCGAAATACAGTGGCTTGATGCTCCATTTTCTCATATTTATAGTGAGATTCTTGGTGTGATTCACTATGAATTTGAGAGAATGAAGCACCATGTCATGTGCTTTGAGAGTTCTTAATAATCCCCCACCCCAAAAGAGAGAGACTAAGTTTCTGAAGCCCTTGAAATGAATATGGCATCTTTCTAGTTTCTTGTATCACATCCATATATAATGGGGCTAACCTTTAATACTAAGGTGACCCCCAATGGATTGGGGTTGAACACTGTTTCCCTAATGGGTCAGAACTGATCAGGTATGAGCTTGAAAGCAACTTCAGAACCTGGATGATCAGTTGTCGGTTGGACCACCTCTCTCAGACTTTGCAGAAGTGTGAGCTTTGAAGAAAAAAAATTTTATTACCCCAACCTGAGGCCCACGTGGCCTAACTTCCCTAGCCAAACACATAGTCCATACTAGGAAAACTTGGAATCCAGATAGATTCGGACCAAATTCACCACCAGATAATTTATCACCAAATCCACTCTAGTAATTTCATTTGTTTTCCCATTTATAGGCTCTTTGTACAGAATATGTTGTGGTAAAGCCATCGAAAACATTTGACTTTGCCACTATTCTCATATTATCAAATTGCAGACACAATCTTTTTCTCCACTCAGCACTGGTTATGTCGAGAAAAATCCCTTACACCTTAGATGGCATCAAGGTAAGTAATTAAAACGTTCAATTATTTCCTTCCAGGAATGACAAAGTTTGATTAAACTAACCACCTCTCTTACTCTCTAGAGTGCAAGCAAGTGCTTTTTGATAGAAAGCGAGTTAGCATTGTTCCTAGCGTTCCTCATCAATGTGGCAGTCATATCTGTTAGTGGTAGCGTGTGTTCCAATCCAATTATATCTCCAGAAAACAAAGCTCAATGCAAGAATATCACTCTGGAGTCTGCAGCTTCCTTGCTTAAGGTCTTACACACATTTATATATATATATATATATATGACTTCTTCCTTATGCTAATTACTTATACAAAAAAGAACCATTAATGTTATCATGACCAACAAACTGTTGTTGGTTCTCAACAAAACCATAGTCGGCTAAAAGACTTGTAGTTCAGTGGTATTGCTGTAAGAAGTTTCCAAGTTCCAACCCCACTTGTTGTAAGGAGGAAAATTCACATGAGGCGAGGCATATAGAGAAAATGGCAACTTAGAACTTTAAAATTGAGTTTTACAAAACCATGCAAGTTTAATATATTATGTTTGATAGGAATTTCAGCAACCAAAGAGAATTAGGTAACAAAATTATACGTTTGTTTTCCTGATTTGTTTTTTTTTCCTTGACTTGCTATATGGTATTTTAATAGAATGCCCTTGGAAATTGGAGTTCGAAACTTTATGCCATATCCTTGCTTGCTTCTGGTCAGAGTTCAACTGTCACCGGAACCTACGCTGGCCAGTACATTATGCAGGTGCTCATCAATGTGTGAATCCTTTTCCCTCAGAGAGATAAGCTTAATTATGAAAGATTTCTAAAGCATTTAGCTGTGTTGTTTGCAGGGTTTCTTAGATTTGAAGATAGAGCCCTGGTTGAGAAACTTAATAACAAGGTGCATAGCAATTACTCCAAGTTTAGTGGTATGCATTATCGGTGGATCTCAGGGAGCTTCAAGCCTTATCATTATTGCTTCTGTAATTTCAAACTAAACAGAACTCTTAGTTAACTTCTACTCTTTCTTATCCTTAAATTAGTCCAAAATTTGGATTTCTATTGTTATTTTTCTTTGCAGATGGTCTTATCATTTGAACTACCATTTGCATTGGTTCCTCTCCTAAAGTTCACCAGCAGCGAAGCAAAGATGGGTCCCCATAAGAACTCAACAACGGTAAGATTTCTAACATTTTAAGGTACTTTTGTATCATTTAGTAATATAAGTTCAACCCTTAAAATATTGAAGATAGTGCACAAAACTTCCATTTTTAGTAGCCAATTTTTTATCCCCCAATTTTTTTGGAGAGATTGATTTCAAAATTCAAACTCGCTACTTATCACCTATTACTTTTGGTGAAAGGTGCTTTCTATTGCACCAAGGTTGGTCTGACTTCTATAAAACTCATGACCTATATAAGTACAACACTTAAAATGATAAAATTGATTTCTCTTCATGCCGAAATAAGGACATACATTAATTGGATACATATGATTAATACCCATTGCTTCTTTGGCATAACAATTATATGGTGCTTGACAATTTCTTTTGGTACTTCCGCCTTAGGTAAGTCGTGTTTCATGGCTTTTGGGGTGTTGCTTAATTGGGATCAACCTATACTACTTAAGTACGACTATCATAGGAAGGATAACAAGTAAGCAGACCTCAAAAGCCGGATCAATCCTCACAGGTGTACTAGCTTTTCCAGCAATGATGCTTTACATCTCATTATTGGCATACTTGACATTTAAAAGAGAGAAATCTACTGAGAGCTCCCCTAATTTGATGATGAGTACTATTGAAACAAGAAGCTGAGACAAACCATTGACCTACATGATGCCTATGAATAAATAATTATTTTATGATTGTGGTGTAATGTATAATTTGTTCTCTAAAAGTTTATTGTAGATAATTTATTCTCTTTAAAAATTAAACATTTTATAAAATTAATTTTCATCTTTCTATCTTTACCAAGATATTATTTTATTATTATTGCTGTGTTTGATTGATATTATTCTTTATGAACTGGTCCATATTATTTGAAATTATGTTATAGTGTGATCTGTTTTTCTAATATATATATATATATATATATATATATTTTTTTTTTTTTATATAACTAAACTTTTTTAAGCTTCAAATAAATTATTTAAATTCTTCATTCTCTTAGAGAGAGAGACCCAGCCCATGTATCAACCAAAGTCTCATCCTTAAAACCCAGCCCACGCCCCCTGATAATTGGACTGGTCTAAGGCTAAAGTAGTCCGAGACTCCGAGTAATCTTTTTTTTTTTTTTTTTTTTTAAGAAAAAAAAAATTCTCTCTTAAATCTAACAAGAAATTAACAAAGTTTAGGGGAAAAAAAAGATGACATGTATAAAAAAGGTAGGGCTGTAAGGGGAACAACCAAACATAAAGAACAAAGCAAATTACCCTTAAAACACTAGTAACTTTACTCTCCATCATGATTTTTTTTTTTTTAGCACATAGATTTTAAACTATCTTGTGAACAATATATAGCACAGTATAAAGAATTGTATCCAAAGTATTACAATTAAAAGATATTGAATTAGCGAACTCAATGCTAGTACCACTGTTACTAAAACTCAAGACAGTCGATCATTCAAATGGTAATCTAAGGGATGAGAATTCCTCTCCTGCCACATCAAACACAAAGGAACACAGTGGACAAGCGTTTACAGAACCAATTCCTCCACCCCAATCAATAATTCAAATACTCTGCACTAGAGCACCCAATTAACTCCAAAAAACGAAAATAAATAGTCCACATTGGCAAAATCACAGTGAAGTAACAAATAATCCACCGACTCCACACTATACCTATATAAACACCACCATTCTACTAGTGTAATTCCTCTCTTTCTAAGACTACAGGGGAATGTGAGAAAGCTGCATATGATAATTTACAAACAGTTTGGATTACTAGCCAGCAAATGTACATATAGCATACTGGAAATATAATTGAATCAGTATTTGATGACATTGTGGCGCAACCAAAGCTCATACATGACCATATGGAAAGCATCATATCTGATGGGTGGAGAGTTCCACCGGAAATGCCTCTGAACCTGATAAAAGACAATCCATAAAAGAAATTCTTATCAAGTAGTTTACTTTATTTTCCTTTTTTCTTGGATAAACTGAAAAGACCATTGAAATAAGACTTAATACAATAGTGAGTTTTTCACCTACGGAACTCGAAGCCGACAAAGCACACATTCGTATGTACACACAAACAATATATATAGCGCAGAAGCAGATTGACTATATGAAAATTGAAAAGTAGTATAAATCAGATAAACCACTTAGAATTTTTTTTACTTGAGATAGAAAGGCATTACCTTAACTAAGTTCTTGTGAAGTGCAACAAATTCAGCATCAGGTATGTCCTTTAGAATTTGCTTAAGCTGATACACATCATGCTCCTTAAGTATGACAGCAAATTTATGCCAATCCAGAATATCATTGAATGGCAGGTCATAATAATTTGACAATATCACTGCAAGAGATCCAACACATGAAGAACTTAGGGATTTAAATTTTAAATATATACTAGCACAATGATATATAGTGTCGCTGTGCGATACATACAGATTAATATATAATTATAAAAAAACGATAAACTAAAAAATATTTCGATAATATAATTGAAATTGAAAAATTACAGAAAATACTTTTTACATGTTGAACACATCTCATGTAATATGAAGCTTTTATCAAAACCTATTTTTATAATACATTATTAAAAATAATAATGAAACTTCTTTTTAGATTTCTTGAAACTTTGGTAATTTAGTTTTAATCAAAGTACTTCTGAATTTCTTAAAAATTTAGTAATAAAGTTTAATTTACAGCAAACTATGTTGACAAGTTTAAAGATCTATGGTGTTCCATAAACTGAAAGAACTCGGTTCAATAAGTGACACTTATCTTGAGCCATACAATGCAAATAAATTATAAATCTTTAGTTATAGAGTTTGATTTGGAACAAATTGTTGCCAAAATTACTTTGAAAGTTTTAAAGTATTATAGTGCACCACATGGCAAAAATGCATACAACCTGTACATTTACGTTGGCCATATTGCGCAAGCACGATGTGTAAGAGTTAAGTCCCAACTTTGTTTTTTATTAATACAAAAAATTAAAGTAATTTAAAGCAAATAATGAAATTTCTAATAACTCTTTTAAAAAAGAATTTTAATCGAAGTAGTATTTTTAATCTTCTTGAAAGTTTAATATAGAGTGTCATAATCTATGTTAATAATTTTAATGTACTTATAATCCACCACATAGGTCCACCTGTGTCTATGCTTACTATCAAATATTTTGTTCACAATCGGTCCCAGACCAAAAAAAAAAAAAAAAGAGGGTTGTGGTAGATTGACAACCAATGTAAAATTTTGTCACTTTATTATGAATGGATCCACTAATACCTACTATGATCTATGGTACTAAATGTTGGGCAATTAAGAAGCAACATGTCCATAAGATGAGTATAGCTAAAATTAGAATGTTTAGATGGATAAATGGAAATAAAAGGAAAATGGTAAGGTTGTTATCTATGGGGCCAAGGTCTGCATACTAAAGAGGACAATATCATGCCAGTTGTGAATGGGTGGATCCCTTTACCGGTCTATGTGGTAGTGTGGTATATTTATGATAATTTGCCTTATGTTAGATATTATGGCTTTGGAAATTATAATGTTGATGCTCACAAATTATAGTATATGGTTTCAAGGTATCTACTATGAGAAACTTTGTGTTTCAATATTCAATCATTCTTGTCATATCATATTATTATTATTATTGAAGATGAAACTTGCATTTCCCCCACCCTCATTAATTATGCTACTTACTGGGCTTTAGCTCATCCCACCCTCTAATAGTTTTTCAGATTTATTAGCTATACCTTGGGTATGAAGCTTACTTCTTTGGTGATGATTAGAGTGCTATGTTAAATTGGGGGACTTTTGCTGTAAATGGTTGGTGACTCGATCTTGTTATGTTCAACGAGACCTTAATTAATTCTATTGGAGGTGGGTTGCTTGAGGTCTGTTAGCCTTTGCATGGTAGGCTTGGACTCGATGTTAAGTTCCTTATTCTTGATAAGATTGTGACTTTGTGTAATTTAATAAGTGTTTTGTAATATATTCATGTATTATGTGGAGGCACATGATTTTTAGTTATTGTTCGTAAATGTGTTATAGAGCTCTGACTTGTAATGTGGAGATTTTAGTATGGTTATATATTCTTATCCTTCGAAAAAGCAAGGAAAAATCTTCAGGTACCCTTGGGATGTATTTTCTCATGCTTTGGACCCTTTGGGATTTGAGGCGTGATAGTCGGCCAAGTAGAACTTTGATGTAGGACAACCACACTAATAATAGAAAAAAAGATAAACCCTAGGAGTCAGCAACAAGGAAAACTAGAGTCGGCACCAGTTTTTTTAATAATTCTCAAAAGCTGTCTTACAATAATAATAAATAAATAAAAAAGTGCTTAAATAGCTAACAATAAAAATGCATAAAGAAACCCTAATTATTAAATACTCGAGATTGCTTAGTCTCAAGCCCAATAACTAATAGGATCCATCCATAAGGCCATAAGTTGGGCTGTCTTCTTTTTGCTCTTCTTCCTATACGTGCGTGTAATTGGGGGTTTGTAACTCGTGTCCACACCAACTCCCCTCGGGTGAGAAGAACTCGACCCCGTCGAGTGGAAATCTGAAGAGCTCTAATAGTACTCCAGCAAGTCAGGATCCAGTCGTTGTAGCTCATCTCGAGTAATCCATGTGCAATCAGAATCTGGTCACCCTCGCCACCGAACTAAGAAACGGTGAACTTCTCCATCCCTTGTAGAAACAATCTGCTCATCTAAAATAGCATCAATAGATTCTTTATGTGCATAGGGAAAATTTAAGGGTAAAGGGGTGGGAATAAGGGCATCAATAGGATTAGGCAACAACTCATCAAAATGGGTATCAAGAATAATTGTGGGGCTTTTATAAGAAACTAGATCCTCAATATTAAAGGAGGAGCTAATACCATAATCATGAGGAATGTCAATGACATATGTATTTGGGCCCATTCGTTTCAATACCTTGAATGGTCCGGCACTACGATCCTGCAATTTCTTAACAGTCCTAGAGGGAAACCATTCAGGTCAAATCCGAATTATGACATAATCCCCTACCTGAAACTCTGCATGACGCCGATGAGTGTCAGCATGAATTTTATATTGAGAATTACTTACCTGAATTTTTTTGCGAATCTCATTACGCAAATCATGAATATATCGTGCAAATGCCTCAGCAGATTCAGAAATCCTAACATGTGGGGACATGGGCAAAAGATCTAAGGGCTTCCTAGGTGTATATCCATGCACAACCTTAAAAGGACTAGCAACTATAGACCTATTGACAAAGCTATTATATGCAAGTTGGGCTATAGGAAGAATTGAATCTCAATTCTGATTGGCTTCACCCACTACTAGAGGAGGTTGCCTAGACTACAATTAACCACCTCAGTTTGACCATTAGTTTAAGGATGAAATGTCATGGAAAATTTCAATTTGGTGTCCACTAAATGCCACAAGGTCTTCCAAAAATAACTCATGGAGCGAACATCCCTATTAGACACTATGGTTTTGGGAAGACCATAAAGTTTGACAATCTCATCAAAGTAGAGCTTTGCGATCTTAGAAGCATCAGAGGTCTTAGAACATGGTAGAAAATGAGCCATCTTAGAGAAGCGATCAACAACTACTAGAATGGAATCATGCTTCCTAAAGGTGCAGGGCAAACCTAACAAAAAGTCCATACTCACATCTTGCCACGGGCGATCTGGCACAGGTAGAGGCATGTACAGAATAGTGTTTTGCTTGCGATGTTTGACTAGTTGACATGTATGACATTGACCAACTATCTTGGCAACACCCCTCTTAAGACCAAGCCAATAGAATTGACGTTCCATTTCCTTAATTGTTTTATCTCGGCTAAAATGACCTATAAGGCCTCCCACATGTGTCTCCCAAACTAGGAAATCTCTCACTAAAGATCGAGGGATACATAACTTGTTGGTTTTGAATAAGTAACCATCTTGAAGGGTATAATCATCCAAGATTGCCTGTGGGGCATTACTTAGGCTAGTGTAGAGCTCCCCAAAATTTGGGCATGACTCATATTCATCCTTGAGTCGTTCAAATCCAGTAACCTTAACACTCATGATGGATAGCAAAGACACCCTTCGACTTAGTGCATCAGAAGCCTTATTCTCAACTCCCGCCCTATGTTTCACCACAAAGTAGTAGCGTTGCAGAAACTTAACCCAACTACTGTGCCTAAAATTCAGCTTCTTTTGGGAATGGAGGTAGCGCAAAACTTCGTGATCAAAGTAGATAACAAATTCTCGAAACAACAGATAATGGCGCAAATGCCAAAGAGCTCGAATAATGGCATAAAAGTCTTTGTCATATGTGAAGTACTTTTGCTTAGCATCATTCAACTTCTCACTGAAATAAACAATTGGGTGGTACTCTTGACTTAGTATTCCCCCTATACCAACACCTAAGGCATCACATTCCACCTCAAAAGGCTTGGTAAAATCAGGGAGAGGCATGACAGGTGCCTCAGTCATCTTTTGCTTTACCTCATTGAAAGCCTTAGCAGCAGCTTTAGTCCAAACAAACTCCCCTTGTTTCAAGCAGTCAATGATGGGGACATAATGGTACTAAACCCCTTGATGAATTGGCGATAAAAGGAAGCGAGCCTATGAAAGCTTCGAATTTCATGGATATTTTTGGTCTCGAGCCACTCCATAATCGCTTGAACCTTTTGGGGGTCGGCAGAAACTCCCTCAGAGGATACTATGAAACCTAGCAAGACAACTCTATTGGTGAAGAAAGTGCACTTCTTGAGGTTGCCATATAACTCTCCTTCTTAAGGGCAGTACAAACTTGAGTTAAGTGGTCTAAGTGTTGCTCCTAGACTTACTATAGATGAGGATGTCATCAAAGTACACAACCAAGAATTTCCCCATAAAATGCTTGAGCACTTGAGTCATCACTTTTATAAAGGTACTAGGAGTATTGGAAAATCCAAAAGGCATGACCATCCATTCATATAAACCATCCTTCGTCTTGAAGGCAGTTTTCCACTCATCACCAGTACGAACCCTAATTTGATGATAGCCGCTCTTCAAGTCTATCTTGGAGAAGATCGTTGCAATAGCCATCATATCCAACATGTCATCCAACCGAGGGATAGGAAAACGATATTTCATAGTGATCTTGTTGATGGCACGACTATCAACACATATCCTCCAAGTTCCATCTTTCTTTGGAGTTAAGAGTACAAGGACTGCACAAGGACTCATGCTTTCACGAACAAAACCCTTCCTAAGTAGTTCTTCTACTTGCCTTTGCAACTAGGCATGCTTTGCAGGGCTCATCCTATAGTGAGGCAAGTTAGGTAGGGTCGCTCCGGGCAAAAAATCTATGGCGTGTTGTATGTCATGCATGGGCGATAAATGATCGGGGAGTTCCTCAGGGAAAACATCCTTAAATTCATGGAGCATTGACTTCACTTCTTCAAGCTGCTCCTCACGGGTCTCCCCATGAAGTTCCCTGGCCACTAAGACAAACACAATGGATTCTTGAACTGCTACCCTTTCAAATGCCTTTAGGCTTATGATGTTCAGGCCTTTTGCCTTTGGTGCTTCTGTCTTCTTGCTCATGTCAATTGGCTTGGGTTTCAAAGGATTGAGCACAATCTTCTTACCTTCAAACATAAATGAGCAAGAATTGGATCGCCTATGAAGGGTGACATCCAAATCAAAAAGCCAAGGCCTACCTAAGATAATATGCCCTACATCCATGGGAATTACGTCATACCATATTTCAGCCTTATAGGCGAGGAATTGAAGTGGAACAATACATCTTTCTTTTATGGCTATGGAGGAAGTATCCACCCAAGAAACTTTATATGGGTTAGGGTAAGGGGTCAATTTCAAGCCTAGGCGGGAAACAAAGTTAGAGGACACCGCATTAATGCAACTCCCTCTATCTATAATAACCTTGCAAGTTTTGTCTCCACACTTAGTGTAAGTTTGGAAGATGGCACTCCTTCGCCAATCATCAGTGTTTCTCTAGTCTGTTAAAACACACCTTACCACATTCACTCTAGGGACACCAAAGTCCTTGAAGTCATTAACCTGGGGAGAAATGGCTCTAATGCATGCAAGGTAGCTAGGATCATCTTCCCATTCTACCTCAACATCTTGGGTTTCTTCAACATTTGGATCATACACCAGCTTCTCAACATCTTCCACCTTTTCATCATCCTCTTGAATGACAAGGGTCTTAGAGGGACATCTAGCTGCGATGTGTCCAACCCCATTGCATTTGAAGCATTGGAGGCGAGAGCCAAACCTTAAAGGCTCATTGACCACACCTTTTCCCTTGTCCTCTTTTTCTATTGGAGTGCTATTGGGGTTGACCTTAAGGGGTAAGGTAAGTCTAGATTTGCTACCAAAAGGTTGAGGGTTGGTGGAAACACTCTAGGGTTCAGAATGTCACCAAAAGATATATTAGGATGCTAACTCACAATTCCTAGCAAGGTCATATGCTTCTACTAAGGTAATGAATCCTCGGGTGATAATCTTGCCTAGTAGGTTAGCATTTAAACCTTTCTTGAACCTGTTGAGTGTGATAACCTCTTCCTTAACTATTCAAATTCGCCTCTTGAACTCCTTGAACTTCTCTATATATTCAGCCACAGGAGTAGTGCCTTGCTTTAGGCGATCCCATTCCTCAAGGAGGGAGGTCCTATAAGTTGGAGGAAGATAATTCCTTGAGAGTGCATCCTTCATCTCAAGCTAATCAGTAATAGGGGGCTCATGTCGTCACCTAAGGGTTTCCTCAAGGTCCTCCCAGAAAAGGTCGGCTCTTCCAATTAACTTCATCCTGACATACCTCACTATCTTATTCTCAACCTAATGGTAATAGTCAAAGAATTTTTCCATTTAATGCAACCAATTAGTGAAAACCCATGGGTCGAGGCAGCCATCAAAGGTGGGTGCTTCTATCTTTTCCTTGAACATCCTATCATCATAATCCCTAGGGCCATTGTGATTATAGTGATCATGTTCAAAGTTTGAAGCCCTATTAAAGTAACCGTGGTTGTTTTGCCTAAGCATGTTATCTCTTTCATGGTTAATGGTCTCTCTTTGAGATGCTTTAATTTGCTCTACCTTATCCAGAAATTATGGACACTCTTTGCTAGGTTTTCTATGGTTTGCTCTAAGGAGGACCTAGGCTTGGAAGTGGATTGATGTTCAGGGTTTGACATGATGCGACCACTACATAGATGCATGCAACACTATATTTATGAATGTAGTTAAGATTCCCAAAAATTCAAGTAACCAATTCTCAACGTAAAATTAAGGTCAAGCAAGAGTGTGTGTAGAGACTAGATTAATGAATCAAAGGAATAAATTGCAGTCAAGTAGTGACAGTGTACATAATATTGAGAGATAGCCCAAATAAAAGTCAAATTCCAATAAGCTCCACAATTAATAATGAGAATCAGATATTTCAAAGAAATTGGTGTTTTTTTTTTTTTTTGGAATTTTAAAATGGGTACTGAAAGAAAGTACAAATAATAAAATAGCTAACTTGAGCACAAAATAGGTAGGCCAATGGGGTATGGTTGGATATGAACATAAAAAATATAAAGATAATATTTTTCAATGAGACAAAATTGAACCCACCAAAAAAGAGTAAGAGTTGTACCCTAGTCAGTGGCCAACTTATTGCAGTAGATAGTCACGAGCTTGGCTTCTCATGTGAATGGATTTGACTTGGACAAATGGACCTGTGGAGAACAATTTAAGGCCCAATACATGCAATGGGCTCACAGCAACAATACTTACTTTCTTTCTTCTTCTTTTTTTTTGCAAAATAAGAAAATACACTGTGCGATGGACTTAAGAATTACATACTCTAAAAGAAATTCAGATGATAGACTCTAAAAGAAACGCAAACCACAGACAAAAAGAAAAGAAAAGAAAGACCACAGAAACTAAAAGAGAATAGAATCTCTAAATAAAAAAGTTGATCGGCGATGGGCTTGTGGTGTTGGGGACCGGCGACTATGGTGACGCGACGATGGGGGCGCCGGCATCGACAAGGAAGATAGCGGCGGCACGAGACTTGGAGGTGGTCGACGTCCTCAGCAGTGGTTGACATCTTCAGCGGTGGTGATGGTGTCGGCTGCAAGTGGTTGATGGGTTGGCAGTAGGTGACTGATTTGTGGGTTTCGACAGCTGGTGGGCTTGCGATGAGTCAACTTTTTTTTTTTTTTTTTTTTTTTGTGGTTTATGTGTTGTGGGGTTCTGTGATCAAAGGCGGGCATGGATGGTGGTCATCGGCTTGGGAGGCGTCGCTAGCTTCTCTGTTGGCTTAGGGGTGAAAAACTCATGTGGGGCTGTGGGGTATATATAGATTGCCGAGGCTGGTTTGGGCTTGTTCAAGATATCATGGGGCAAAAACTTGAAAGGTACTATCATATTTGGCTGACTTGCTCTTTTAATGGTTTTGCTTTCAATTGGTTGTCTACGGTTGTGTTGTATGGACCGAAAGTCTGCTTTGATACCAAAACTGACGTAGGACAACCACACTAACAATAGAAAAAAAGATAAACCCTAGGAGTCCACACCTAAGGGCTGCTTGGAGTCAGCACCAAGCAAAACTGGAGTCGGCACTAGTGAAAAGAAAACACACGTTTTTTTAATAATTCTCAAAAGCTATCTTACAATAATTAGAAAAAGTGCTTAAATAGCTAACAATAAAAATGCATAAAGAAACCCTAATTATTAAATGCTCAGGCTTGCTTAGTCTCAATCCCAATAACTAATTGGCTCCATCCATAAGGCCACTCTTCTTTTTGCTCTTCCGCCTATACGTGCGTGTAATTGGGGGCTTGTATCTCGTGTCCACACCAAACTTTCTGACACATCCAAACAATCCACATTTGCAATCATTGTAGTCATTTTTCCTTCAATGAACTCAAAACATTACTACTGACACCAGAGCAAAACAAGCAACGCCTCAGATTTCACATGGATCTCTACATAGAGTTTCTTCTAAAGCCACAACAAAATCTCATAGCAAACTAAGGTATCAGCCTACCATAAGTCAAAACATAATAAAATATTACACCCCAACCCCCCACAACTCAAAAGGTTGTTGTAAGATTTTGTTGCGTCCATAGATTTTCTCCTCTACATATGTTGTATATGGTACATACTTATAAAGAGCATTTAGTGTAAGAAACCCTTTATTTAGTGGAGTTCATTCACCAACTTACTTGACCTTTCAACATTAGGCAAGCATCACTCAGCCCCATACATGGTCTTACGAATTTGTAGAAACCTATCTTGTGTTTTAATTTTTGTAAACAGCAGGCCGGTCGTGTACACTGTGACCCCTAGGCACCCGTTCTCCTGAAGTTACAGGTCTATTTAGCCATTTAGAGTTCCTAACTCAAAAACCAAAGAGAAGTACTACGTCTATAACATTTTCACAACAAATCATGGGTGATAAGTTATTATTGATCCAAATCATAGGTGATAAGTTATACTGGTGTACAAAACTCCCACTTTTGCAGGGTTTGGGACTCTAAAATCCTAATGAAATTCACAAAAGTTCCAGTTGTCGTGCTTTCTTAGCAAACAAACACAGCATTGGTGCATATAAATATAAAAGAAGTTTAACAAGAGGCAAGCACACAAAACAACATTATCGTAAGGGCATACCTTGCCTCGCATCTTGTGGCAAGAGATTGGAATGAAGAAGAGATAAGCCTGATTGGGATCAGGGGTACGGAAAATACTATCACGAATGTTCTGAAAGAAATAGCCTTCACTAGCGTACTTGCCCTTAAGCTTTCTTGGGGTCTAGTAAAAAGTGTTGGGATCACCATCTAGGTAGATATACACCTTGAATCTCCTCTCCACCTCCGCATAATTCAACCCAAATATCTGCAGCAAATGGTAAACATCCCCGAAAACATCATCTTTCTCCACCTCCACCACCTCTAGTTTAGAAAGATAAAGCTTAGAAGTAGAAGTAGTTGTTGGCGCACACTTCTCAGATTGGCGCCGTGATGGGAAAAGGTGGGAAGAACATTAAAAGAGTGAAGAGTGATAGCGGTGCTAAGTTTATCAGAATCTTGCGGACCCACCCACATTCTACCAAACGACCACCAATTGATTCAGGTGAGCTCACACCTTCTTCTTCTTTTTTCTTTTTTTTTTCTTTTTTTAAATTTTAATTTATTAAAATATCGTATTTAATGTTCTACATATACATTAATCTCCTCGAGAGACGTGTTCATAAACCGCTTATCCTGTCAGGGTAAATAAGTTTTACCAGATCGCGTCAATTGATTGTGGGATTTACTGTCTAGATCAAATATTGTATATAATGCCATATATATTAATCTCCATGATCAATTATTTATGACTATCAATTTTGCTTCTTTTGGCAAAATTGAGGCCATTTTTCAAGACATGTCAGTGATTTACCTGTGTGGATGGAGGATGTATGTTTTAGCTGAATATAGCTGAGTTAATATTAATGAAATTCTGTCTTCTTAAAAAAAAAAAAAAACTTATTTATGACGAATATTCAATTTATCATTTGCTACAGCTAGATTTTTTGCTTTTTCCTTGGGGGGGGGGGGGGGGGGGGTTTGAATTTGATTATATTTGTATTTAGAAAATTTTAAAAGAGCTGTCTTCTGAGAATTTGTGTATACTGTGAGGTCAGATTGTTGGTGGCATTTTGGCTGTGAAGAAAGAACTGATTGATGTTTCTACCAGTCTTCAAGACAAAACCCCAACCCTTTAAATAGACCTATTGGAGGCTCTTCTTCTGGAGCCTCTCCTGATGAGTTTTTCCCAAATCTTAGTACATTGTTGCCAGCTTTGCCTGGTAAAAACAGTTATTCGAATGGAAATACTTGGTCGTCTGATGCAGTTTCGGCCCAAGAATTGAGCGATAAACAAGAAGTTATATTCAGAATGCTCTGTTCTAATAATGCAGCTGGTTATGTGATTGGCAAAAAAGGAACTATAGTCAGAGCTATGCAGAACGAAGCTGGCGCTTCTATAATGTTTGCAGCTCCTTTAACTGAGTCCCGTGAGCGTGTGGTCACCATCTCTGCGTGGGAGGTTTGTAGTTTTATCTTTATAGCACGCAAACCACATGTATGCACATACTCTCAGTCTTATTTATGATTGATATGTGTGTGACTTAATCTGTTGTAGAACATTGAATCCTGCTACTCTCCTGCACAAAAGGCTATAGCTCTTGTATTCACTAGAATTATTAAGGGAATCGTTGAAAGGTATCCACCAGGCTGGAGTCAGGGAAGACTTGTAACTGCAAAGCTCTGCAAAGCTTCTAGTTGCATCGGACTCGGTTGGTTGTTTGGGTGGCAATGAAGGTGAGGTGCTTTCAGAAATGAGAGGACTCACTGGTGCTGATATACGGATACTGGATGGGGACCACATTCGGAATTGTGCTTCAGGGAATGATGTAGTAGTACAGGTGTGATTAGCTTCATGTTTATCCAGTGAGGTATATTAGATGCATAATGATTTAAAAAAAAAAAAGAAAACATGCACCACGGTGCTAGATTTTTGTACATGTGAGATGTTATGCAACAAAACTTTGACTCTAATTGCCATAAAGAATGGAACATTATGTCTTGTAGGCGACTTGTCAAGCATTTAAGGAGGACTATATGTTCTTATTTCTAAATTTAACTCATAGCAAACTTATGGTGCCACCTGCTAGCCTAATTAATGCTGAAAAGAAAACCTGTAATTTGTGCAGATTACAGGTGAATATAGAAGTGTACAGGATGCTCTGTTTCAAGTCACTTGTAGTCTAAGGGATAATCTTTTGCTGGGTGAGGTGCGCAAGGCAGTAAGAGCGAAGTACCCGTATATGAGATTGATCGTGGACCCTCTGAGAAATGATCCTGTTCCTCACAACATAGGTGCTCTTTCTCCATCAAGGTTGCCATTCCCAAAGGTCAAACTCCCCCACCTTTTTTGTTTTGTAGTTGTCATCTCTTTCTCCAAATTCTTCAAAAATATGTAGGTCGCTCCAAGGTCCTTAATGTTGATGGTGGATATAATTGCAGACCTTGGGAAGAGGACAAACAACAGCAATCTCAGATAGTGGAAGTGGCTTGAGAACATTTGGTGAGGATTTACAGCTTGGGAGGTCAGTATTTCGTGACAGACTATCGATATTTTCTTTTTATTTTTTCTGAAGTAAGGGAGTGGTGAGATATCATTGCATACACATCATATTATATGCAATATAAAGAGAGTTGGACTCTTAGAAACCATAGTTGTGTGAAGTGACTACCTTCTCTACGGCAAATGGCTACTCTTTGTTAAAGACGGGTAAATTATATAATTCTTATGTAATTTGAAGTAGTTTTAAATTCAAACCTAAATTTTAAAAAGTATCAAGTAAAAATATGAACCTTTTAAAATTGTTCTAATTTGTGCTCTCATTAAGTCACTATTAACTAAAAGTAACAGAAATTTGCATAAGATGTCACTAAAACTTTTATAAACACATAACTTGAAAGAAAAAGAAAATTCTATGTGAAATTATAAGACCTCTAGTACACATTATGAGAGTGTGGGATTATGTAATAATTAGCAATTTAGTTTTTTGATTAAATTTGATAATTACAACAATTGGGGGTCAATGGAATTGAACATTCATTGTTCTAATAAAGGAGAACAGACTATTTCACTGTGATTGTGACAACTATTCGCCTTCTCCCTTTTTTTTAAAAAAAAAATGATTTTTTCCTTATAATAAAAAGGCTGTTTTTAGCTAAAAATGTTGTTTTCGTCCCTAAAATTTGCATGAAAATTGTTTTTTGGTCTGTAAAATATAAAAGCTTTTTTTTGTCCCTAAGCTATTAAAAACTTTACACATTTTGTACTTAAGCTTTAAAAAATATATATTTTTCCATCCCTAAACTATATAATTCTTATTTTTCACCTAAAAAAAAAAAAAAAAAAAAACCCTTTAAAAGGTTTTGAAGCAACAAATATTTTATTTAATTTTTTTTTTTTTAAGTTTAGGGACAAAAACAATATTTAACACTTTTTAATGAGTGAGTATATTCAAATTTTTTTACCAAAATAAAAACAACAACAAAATCTTAGTTTTAAATTTTTGGGGTCGGCAATGGATCCTTAAAAAATTAGTCTGGGTTGGCCACATGTATTATTTTTCGCCTTTCTATTCTATTTGAAATCACACTCTCGGCTACTTCTTAAATAGACTTGTCCTTTCTTACTACTTCTATTAATGTTGTTATTATTATTATTTTTTTTTGTCAATCCGAATCAATTCACTAATGCATTAATCTCTCTCCTCAGAACATGAACAAACCATCTCAAGCCATTTATCCCTCACATTTTCATCAATAGAGGGATGCTTCTGTCTTTAAGTGAATTTCCTCATTTTGAATAATGTTTTTTTGTATATTTCTACTTTTCTATCTTAACATTTTCATTTCAACTACACTCATTGAGCATAATTGGTCATAAAGCAGTCATATAAATCTTTTCCTTTAACTTAATAGGTATATTTACGATCACACAGTATTCCTGATGCGTTTCTCTACTTCATCCACCCTACTTTTATTTTATGAATCTCTCCACTTTGCAAATTTTTGATTCAAGATATCAAAAGCTCTTAGTTTTTGGTATCTCTTTGATTCTTATAACCACTTTATCTATTTTTTATTTATTTATTAAACTTACCTTTCATGTACTCTATTTTAGTCCTATTTAATCGAAAGCTTTTGGATTCTAAAAGTTTGTAGAAAATTGAAAAAAATTATTTATTTTAATAATAAAATTTGGATCTCACATGCATCTGCACTGAGTGGACCAACATATTATACCTAGCCAAAATGCACTATAAAAATACTAATATAGTTTGCTCAAAGTGAGATTCTATTGCCAAAGTTTCAACAAGTTTAAAATTTGACGTTAATTAAAATTTAAAAGAAATTTTATTATTTATTTTGTATTATTTTTAATAATCTATCATAATTTTTATTTTAATAAAAAAAATGTTGTCTTTTTTACATGTCAGGCTCGTAATGTTTGGTTCAACATAAGTATCACGCATCATAGAATATGCCTTTTCCATTTATTGCAATCTAAGTACATAAAAGTTATTAATATGGTTTATTCTAAGTGAATTATTATTACCAGTGTTAAAAAAAAATATAAAACACTGATATGGTTTAAAATCAATTACCAATTTCAAAAAATTAAAAGGAGTTTTATTATTTGTTTTCAGTTATTTTAATAGTCTGTTGTAAATATTGGCTCTGATAAAAACTTGATCTTAATTTACGCTACTTTGTGTCTGTTTTCATGAAGTAGCCTCTTTTCAATAATGTTATTCTTACCTATCGAAAAAACAAAAAATGAAAACTTGATCTTACACAATGTACTTGCGCTACGTAATCCAAAAGTAATTTGTGTTATTTCAGTTTTACACTTTTACTTTCTATTTTATTGGTCAATTATAATTATAGTATTGAATTTTCATTAGTTTAAATCAAGGTTGTTAAATCCAGACCGGACCGGATGGTCAGACCCAGGTACCCACTAGACTGGTAGACTTCCTTGTGTCCTTCTTTACATTTATATTTTATTTATTTTAATTTGACAAGATTAATAGTTTTGGATTTAATTTTATCACTATTTACTTAATAATATTTTCTAATTTTTTTTTTGTTCTAGAATTATTCTTTCACATCAATAAATATGAATATGAAAATTGTAAATTTATGTTAAAAATGATTTTGTTTTAAATTAAAATGCATTTTTTATTTGAAAGATTAATAAATACAATTTTTTAAAGCCTGTTTATATTTATTATTTTCTATTCACTTTATAAAAATAACGAAAATAGATTTGAAAGTTTTTTTAATTGCATAATTTTTTTTAAGGGTAAATTTTCATGTTTTTACACATTTAATACATTTATTTGTATTTTAATAAATATTAAATTAATTTTGTCGTCATCACGGTTCGACCTCGGTTGAGTCTCGATCCGACCTTAAAAACCTTGAACCTCTCCCTTCTCTGGTTCTTTGAACAGTCTGGGTCTGAATACCATGGTTTAAATATGATTTTTTTTTAATCCCTGCATTTGCATGGGCTATTACTAGTTCTGTTATGATATTGATGCAGGATCTTTAGAAATTTAGCACTAAATTAGGTTTCTTGATAGATTCTTGAAGGATTCTTAAATTGGGTTTGGTGCTTAAGGATTTATGGAGGACTTAATCATTTAAGATTAAACCATGAATTTTGGTGCCACAGCGGTAGTCCGTAGTCCTCAGTATTCTGTATCGCCATCCAAATATTTGAAGTCCGAGCTTGATACCTTTTCCTCTGGGTAAAATGCAATGGGTTGATCCAAAATCCATCAGATGCTTAACCTGACATCCTTATATGCAAATCCTTTTCATTTTAACAGCGATGTATTTGGTGCAATCAATTAAATTAATCACCTTTGATATAAAATAAAAAGATTGAACATTCTTCAAGACCTATTTAGCTGCAAATATCTGCCCTCTCAAACATGTGCTTTCTCCCCCCTTCATGCAGTGGACACAATCTTACTACTGTGGCAAATACAAGTGTGGAGATTTTGATTTCGGAACGTGCCTTTAGCTCTGTTTACGGTGAAGATGGGAGCAATTTGGTTCGCATAATACAGGTAATTAACTACACTGATAAAAGGAATTATCACTGTGACTGTGTTGTATACTGTTTTGTGCCTTGTCATCTTGTGAATAGAATAGCATGGTTTGGTCAATTGGTGGCCAGAAAACTTTCTTCTCTTCTTTGAAAAAAGCTATATGAAAATTATCTTAAATTAGCATGCGAAACAAAGTTGGAAGTTTAATAATGTTTAGGACAAGTAGCTTATCCTAAACAGTTAAATAAGGTTTACTATCTCTGTGCTGGTTTTAAATTTGGATGGTGATGTAAACACAAATTTTTCTCAATTGTAGAAAATCAAACAATTGAAAAGAAATATGGTTTGCAAATATAAATTTGTATTGATGAATGATGAGTACAATTTCTATTTCAATTCTTTTACAAAAGAATACCCTCTAATTCTATCTTCTTTGAACTTAACTCGAACAAGAATCTTCTTGACTTTAATTGGAAGATGGATTGATCGGTCTTCACAATAAATCTCTAGCTTCGAGCTTATTAGAGATTTATTGTTCTTCAAGTCTTCAAATGTGAAGGCTCTAGGGTTGAAGTTCTTCAGGGCTTTAGAGGCGTGATCCGTTGAGTTTTAAAGATTTGGGTTTGTTGAGGTTTATGGAGGCTTTTTAGCTTAATTCCAATAGAACTTCAAAGAACTCGAACAATAGATCTCCTTGAATTTGGTTGGAAGATGGATTGAACGGTCTTCTCAACGAATCTCTAGCCTTGAGCTTGATAGAGATTTGTTGTTCTTCAAGTTCTTCAAAGATTCTTGAGACAGAATTTCTCCAGAGCTTGGACCCCTTGAAATCTTCCTGTCGAAAATGAGAGGGGATGTCCTCTATTTATAGTAATTTAAGAGGATAAGCTCCACTATGAATTGATATGTTTGAAAGTATGTAGCAGACTTTTGATTGGTCCAAATTCTTCTTAGACATAATTATCTCTATTTATCTATTTTGATAAATATCATATTTTGATAAAGATAATATTCAACAAAGATAAATAATTATCTCTATTTAATTTATTTAATAAAGATAATTATCTACCAATTTTGAATAGAAAATTTATCTTTATTTTATTTATTTACTTATTTTAATAAAGATAATTACCTATAAATTTTGAATAGGAAATTTATCTTTATCTTGTGGGCCAAATGACACGTTGCAAATTTTGATATGTCAATGTGATGCCAATTTGGATGACACATGTCATCATCTAATTTAATGACATTAATTTAGAATTTGCCACTAAACTTTGATGTGGCATTTTATAATTGGCTTAAAATTTTGCCTCTTACAGGTGATTTAAATATTACATTTAGACCAATGCTTAGTTGTTAATCCTGTGTAGTTTTTTTATTCTTTTTTCTAGTGTTATTATAAACACTGTATTATGATTTGTGAACAACCACTTCAGAGTGGTGATTGTTAAATCTATGAGCAAACCATTTTCGCCTGCTTCTTCTCACCTTATTCTCAATTTATGGTGCTGTTAACGTCTAATCAATGTAGTGATTGTAGGGTAAAATTTTGTGATTTCAAGAGATAATGTAGATTAAGGAAATTTATTGAAAACTTAATGGTCCATTTGGATTGAAGGAGAGGGAGGGGGAGTAGAGTAGAGTAGATTTAGCACAAAATTAACTTATTTTTAGTCAACACTACTCTACTCCCCTTCACTCCCCCCTTTCTCCCTTCCATCCAAACAGGCCATAAAAGAGTTTATGGAAAGATTGATATCATAATACAGTTTTTAAAACAGTGGAAGAACATTTTTAAGTTATAAACATAACAGCATTTTGGTATGAAGACAAGTTGCAGATGCTCTAAATTCTTGATTCAAATAGACTGCCTCATCTTCATTTTTGGTACCGTGAATAAGTCGATAAGACAAAGGGGGAAAAGAAAAATTGAGTCTGCATGCATACAGGCATAGACATGCATATATGTATCCACATACAAACATAAAAGCATTTTATACACACTGTACTAATCCTTGCAGTTTGTTAAATCTTTGACTTCATGCAATTCTACAGTTTCTATTTTTCCCCCTACCCCTCCTGAAGTTATCAAATTTGTTCATGGTATCAATTATCATTTGGTAATCTGAATCAGATTTCAGGTGCAAAAGTTGAAGTGCATGATCCTCGTCCTGGCGAAGGAAAGGGAGGGTTGTTATATCAGGGACACCTGATAAAACCCTTATGGCCCAGAGCTTGCTTCAAGCCTTCATCAAAAGTGCAGGGAGAACACCATAGCATTAGTCTCATCACATTTGATCATCGAGTTAATGGCAGACGGTTAGACTTTGCTGCTCACGTTAACTGTCATTTAGGAGGAGTGAGTCCCTGTGTGTTTAACATACTTGTGTGTAGATTTCCAGTAATTATCTCCTCTGCCTACTCTAAGGAGCGGGTACAGGAGATACCTCCTTATAGATTTTACTTAAAGGCTAAAAACAAAATACACCAGTTTTTTTTTTAAATATATATATATATATACTTTTTTAACTTGTGAATTGAACTGATCACTCTTAGCAAAAGGTTTACTAACAAGGTTTAATACTGACCTAGATGAGGGCATCCTAACGTGTAATCAGACTCACCATCGCATATATGTACTTTTATGATTATATTAAACCAAGTGTTTATTTTTGTTTGATTTTTCCGGTTTTTTACTTTTTGGGCTATATTCGTCTGCTTACTAGAGTTATTTTACCCTTTGACTGCTTATATACAATGTTGTAAGAGATAAGCCTCATTTACATGATTTACCAGTGTATGGGTAAGGTTTAACTCGCTGATTATGGGTAAAGTTTAACTCACTGATTACTTCATTATCAGATGAAATAATTTAGGATAAATTACCATTTTGGTCCCTAACATAATTTTGTTCCTAATGTTTCAAATGTACGTGTTAGTTTAGTTCTTAATCTTTTGGTATTGTGTCAAAATAATTCCTACTATTTAGTGATGGATAGTAAATGATGATGTGGTTAATGGCTAAAGTAAAAAATTATTTTTATGCCACCTAAGATGCCACGTGTAATGCCACATCGATTAAACTTAAAAATAAAAAAATAAAACCCTCACGTGCAAGCCACCTTCTTTCCTCATACACACTTGAACTTCAAGCCATGGTGAATTAGGCAGGCTCTCTCTAGTCCCAGTCATGGTAAATCATGGCCATGGCCAACCTCCATGAACAGTCACTGAGTTCCATCACAACAAGCTGCCACTCCAGTGGCTACTTCTCTTCTCTCATCTCTCTTGGGTTTTCGATGATGATGTATTTGGGCTTTTGTTTAGAGGGGTTTTGGAAAATTTTGGGTGAGGGTTTGATTGGATGCTTGGGTTTGATTTGGATTTGAATTTTTGAGTTTGACTTGATTTTTGGGTTTTGGATACTATAGGTTTAGTTGAGAACCCTCGTTGATTTGGTCGCTAATGGCCTGTTTGGATGGAAGGGGGGAAGAGGGGGAGTGAAGGAGAGTAGAGTAGTGTTGACTAAAAATAAGTTAATCTTGTGCTAAATCTGCTCTACTCTACTCTACTCTACTCCCCCTCCCTCTCCCTCAATCCAAACAGACCATGAAGGAAAGTTCAATTAGCATGTTTTAGGAATAATCCTCTAAATCAATGTTGTTCTTTACTGGATTGCTTCTGTTGAATTTGATGACTTTACTACTCCTAATAGTTTTCCGACTTTCAAATTCTAAGTTATTGGTTGATGTTGCTAAACCTTTTTCATAGGGAGTTGCAAAACGAGTTCTAGTTTTGGGCTTACAAGAAGGTATAAGTTTTCTTTGAGTGTGTGTATTTATGCTGCTTTTTGCATTATGTTTAATATTTGAACTTTGCTCAATTGGATTAGAACCTGATGTTCAGTTGTTGAAAAGAATTTGTAACATTCAGAAGAGTTTGAATTAAAAGATGTTAAAAACTTTCTGTTGAAAATGTGCTAAAATATACTTGTATTTTAATTTTTTTTTTAAATGAGTTTTTAAAAAGCTGTACATAAAAGTTAAAAACTAAAAACTGAGTTTATAAGTTGATACCAAACCATATGTGAATAATCAGCGATGGCTTAGAATTTGATTGGGTTGAGAAAAGAAGAGGTTTCAGAATTTGGCCCAACTCTTTTTTTTTTTTTTTTTTAAAAGAACATGTGGCAACCACATGGCAGCTAAGATGGCATTAAAAATAATTTTTTATATCACTGTTAGCTATGTTAGGATTTTTCTTCCATAATTTAACAGCATTAACTATTTTGACACAATACCAAAATGTTATGTATTAAAATAAAACATTTGAAACGTTAAGGAGTAAAATGGTAATTTTTCCAATATTTTCATTCATAAAAGATACAAGAGTTGAACTCCAGTTCTGGTTGTTTAAGAAAGGTCAAGGGTTGTTCTAGTAACGTTATTTGTATTTTTGGGAAATATGTGTGTGTGAAAAAATGTGTAAAAATGCATGTAATGTTGTTTAAAAACTGAAAACATGTCTTTAAACTCATATACCAAACGGCCCCTAAAATTTGAGTTTAGGTTATTGATTTTTTATTTATTTATTTATTTATTTTTCTATTATGAACTCTATTATTATTATGGACCAATCATCTAAAATAGAGACCAGAAGTAAGGGCCTTCTCCAACTTTTTTGTCATTTCCCCCCACCTTGTCAATTGAATCTTACATCTAATGTTGTCAGTCTAATGGTTTAGTGGCACTGGTTTTTCCTGTGAGAACTTATGTTTGAATATTTTGTTACCCGCTTGATTTAAAAAAAAAAAAAAAAAAAAAAAAATCTACATCTATGCAATGTTGCCCAGATTAAGGAATACTAGCTTTCAAAAAGCCAACTTCTATTCCTGAAGAAGAATTGAGGAGTACTCTTCTGAAAGTTGTTCAAGGTGAACAAGGAAAGAATGTCCATGATCTTTTGGGTTTTCTGTGCATCATTGAACCTCACAAGAAGTCTCCTTTTATAAACAAAAAGTATACCAAAAACTTTGTGCTAGGCTTTTGTAACAAACAACAATGTTCGCTAACTTGGGGCAAAGGAGAGCCCAATGACTAGGCCTCTTCACCACATCCAAAAAGGAAGGGTGATGAAGTCATGTTGATTGAAATATGAAAGGTATAGGTAAAGGGTGCATGACAAAGGCATTTCTAGGATTTAAGCTTAGAGCATTCACATTCGGTCTTCTATATGTCATATGTTGGTATATTTTAGCATTAAGGCACAAAAATAGCCCATGACCCGGTCTTGTAAAATCTTGCAATTGCAAATATGCTATAGTGCCATCCTAAATGTATGATGGCACTATAGCACAATTGTAATATATATATTATTACTTTTGACCTTTTGTTTTCTCTCACTTCTGTCTCTCATTTCCTCTCTCTCTCATAGAGCTCCTCCCTCCTCACTCCCTTTCTCACATCTCTCTCTTTCTTGTTCAAAGCTTGCACCAGAGTTGGGTTGGATTCAAAGTGGTCATGGCATGGTCACAACGTGATGGAGATTGGAGGTGAAGGTTGGATTTTGGATCAGCATGGATTGGCGGAGATCGAAGATCATGGTGGCGTGGGTTTGGATCAGTGGGCTATGTGGGTCGTGGGTCAGGTGGTGAGTGTGGAGTTGTGGGTCAAGTAGGGTTGTGGTGTGGAGATTGGTGGGTTTCTCTTGATTATTTGATGGTGGTTCTTTTGGGTTTGGGTGTTGTGTGTGGCTTCGTTGGTCCCATGTGGTAGGTGTTTGACTTGGTGGTAGTGGATTTGCAATGGAGATTGGTGGTGGAGATTATAGTGGGTTTGATCTATTGTAATTTTTTTTTCTATGGGTTTGATTCTTGGATGGGTTTTGATCCCATGTGGTAGGGGTTGTAATTTTGGTCCTAGTGTGGTAGGTGTTTGGCTTGGTGGCAATGGGTTGTGTTGTGTTTGGATTGGTGGTGGTGGCAGTGGGTTATGTGAGTAATTTTCTAATTGATTTGGGTGATTTTGGTATAGATTTGTTGTGATTTTACTGAGTTTTTTTGGGTAATTTTGGTTTGGGTTTGTTGTGATTTGTTGGGTTGATTTAGGTGGTGTAGCAGTGGTGGGGTGGTGAGTTTAGGTGGTGGTTGTATTGTTGAATATGATGGTGGTAGGTGGTGGTGTTGATGATGGTGGTGGCAAGTGGTGGTGTTGTTGATGATTGGCAGGTGGTGGGGTGGTTGGGTTTGAAGGGTGGTTGTGTTGGGTTTTGGGTTTGTTCATAGTGGTGAGAGAGAGGGGGAGGGGGGGGGGGGCCGGGGAGAGGCAGAGAGACAGAAATGAGAGAGAGAGAGAGGAGAAAGATGGTTTTGGATAATATATTTTATTGTGTAGATATATTATTTTAATATGTTGTATAGGAAAATAAAAGTTGAGATGTTGGATGTGTTGTAAAATGATATGGTATAATAAATAAAATAGGTTTTGAGATAGTAAAATATGATATTTTGTAGAAACAAGTTGCGAATGCTCTTAGGCAATTCCCATTAGAGACATATACCTTTAATTTTTTTTTAATCGACTTGCCTTTCATTGAATAGCTTTTCTCTTTTTATTCCTTTTGTATGACATTTATTTGTCCTTTACCCCCTTTACACATTACAGAGGTTTAACCTAGTATTTGAATTATAGTAACTTAATAATTTATGGGCTATGTTCAAGTTACAATTAATGTCACTTTTTTCAATGTCATATTACTCAATAATTTTTTTTATTGAATGTGTTTTTAGACAAATCCATCATTGGATTATGTTATAACCTTTTGCCCTATATGTTTGCAAGTTTTCAAGATCATTAGAGATTTTTTTTTTTTTTTTGGAGAAACTAGACCTGAAAAGGGCCCAATTATTAGAGATTAATAACCATCTCATCCATAAAATTTTCAAAATTCAATTTTCTTCAACTTTAAAATTATATACAAAATATGAATTAATGGGTTGGATAATAAATAACATTCAATTGATAAGAAATTTGACATGCGTATTAAAAATATAAAAAAAAATGTGTAATTCAACCGTAGGAATTTTAAAATATTGATCAAATAAAAAGTTATTAAGTAGTGTAACAATAATTAAAAGTTATACCAAATATAACCTGATCTAAATCAGTAATTTATGAGATGCGAATTGTTTTTATTAAAATAATAATTATTAGATGATGCTATTTAGAAAATTGTATATTTTCCTAAAATCATGAAAATAGGTTTTGTTTAGTTTTTTTTTTAAATAAAAAATTTTAATCGGAAGACTTAAATTTCATTAAAAAAAGGATTACATTTTTTATAATTTAGTTTGGAGATAATAGTTTCTCAAAAAAAAAAAAAGCTTGGAGATAATAGAAAGATTTAAATCCATTTTCATAATCCAAAATCATCCATAATTTTAGTAAAAACTATAAATCAGTTGTTGTTGTTGTTGTTGTTGCTATATATTTATAGAAGATTTGAACTAAAAAAATCACATGATTCTAGTAGGCGTTTTTATAAAACAGAGTATTTGTACGTTGCAATTTCATTAGATAAAGATGCATGGGGAGTCCTTGTACGTGTCTAGTTCAAAACTCCTTTGGAGTCCTTGTACAGCACAAATTAACCTTGCTGAGGCTTTACTCTTCTTTGATTCAACTATGTATCAACTATCAAGGGAAAGTCGTTAAGAGACTGGGGAATATCGCAGACCCACATGGACGAGTACGTTTAAAGTGCGGTAGAGTAGAGGATGCTCGTAGAATGTTTGATGATTTTCCCAATAGAGATATAGTTACTTGGAATTCAATGGTTCTTCTTGTGTTAGCCATAGGAAGAGTAAAGAAGCTATTGGGCTTTATGAGATCATGGTTTTGGAGGCCTTTTCTGATCTGGGTCTTGTATGTGAAGGCCAGAGAGCTCATGGATTGTCAGTCAATTTTGGGTTTGGAGATTTTGAATGTGTTTGGAGGTTGATGGGATGCTCTGGGAGGCTTGAAGTGGCTGAAATTTGAGTAGAACATTGTAAGAAATCAGGATGTGGTACTGTGAAGAGCAACATTAGTTGAGTGTGAGATTCATGGGGAGGTGGAGATGGCAGAAAGAGTTGTGAATAGAGTGCTGACTCTCTCTGGGGGATGACAGTTATAATGCGCTGCTGTCGAATCTTTATGCTTCGAGTGGTAATTGAAGCCACTATATTGAGGTGAAAAATGCAATGGAAATGAAGTTGAGGAAGGATTATGTAATGAGTTCCGCTGATATTATTAAGGATATTCATACTTCCAAAGTGGAAGATTGATCCCACCAAAGATTAAACAGATATGCGACAGAAAAAAGAAAAAAAAAAAAAAGAAAAAAATCAAGACTATGTTCCTGATACAAGATTTGTATTGCAGGACTTGGATGAGGAGGAGGAGGAGGGTGTTACTTTATTATGATAGCCTTTGCCCTATGGAGGACCAGTGAGAAGACTTTGTATTATAATCCTTAAGAATCATTGAGTTTGTGAATATGCTCACAATGGGATTAGATTTTCCTCCAAAGTAATCGGAAGAGATAATTGCTAGAGATGCTGAGAGGTGATATCATTTTTAAGATGGACATGTTCCTGTGGAGAGTATTTGTGAATCCCATTATTGATTCTAGGCTCCACCATGACATGTCAATTCTCCCGTTAAATCTCCAAATATTATTGATCCATGAACAGAGTGTAGAAAGCTGCTGGCTAATGATGATCCACATGAATCCGTTTCTCAGAACTGAGACAGGTAAGAACCTAAATTTGAAAGGTTTTTCATACTTGATTGAAGCTGCTCATTAAATTAACGGAAACAAGATAAACTTATGGCAGTCTTAAGTATGATATGCTCTTATTACTTATCAATAATTACGTACAACATGCTCCTTTGGCCATAACTGAAACAAACAGAAACTTATAGAAGAAAAGGAGGCAGTGCTGAGCATGTCCTCCCTTCTTGCATTTCATATGAATTTGAGCAATTTCATGTTTTATACTTTGTCTAAAGTATAGAAAATAGGAATTCATAGAATCATACATTATGCCTGTATTCCAATTATAACCAAGCAACATTTCATTGGATCCTTATTTATTTATTCTTACAATTAGGTTCTCTGAATTATTTATGCATTTATAATTAAAGAACAAAATAAATGAAGCCATATGTGAAATTTGGATTCATCGTAGATACCTATATTCAGTAACATGCTGCAGAATTGTAAGTACTGAAGATCTCAGAGTTTTGGAATTTGGGCTTGGTTCACCTTTGTATTTCAATATCTGCTTAAAACGGTAGCTCGTTTCTGCTGCCCTCAGAATGCTGAAACAACATTCTGAAGATGGATCAAACTTGTGGGAAAAGTGCTGCTTATGCATGCACTAAAGAGTGAAAGATGTTGGAATCTCTTGCCCCCTCCCCTCCCCCCGCTCTCCTCTAGTTGAATAGCACTAGAGAGACCCTCTTCAATCTGATGTTGGGGTAAACCATGGTCAATGCATCAATCACAAAGCGCTCAACTACAGCGAAAACTTTGAAATTGATAAATACACCTCACCCATATGTGCTTTTGGCTGCATTTAATTTGCCAACTTATGGTTCAAAAAGTCACATTTTGCCCATATGAAGTTTAATTCATTGATAGCCCCGAATGTTAAAATCATATTCTTTGAAAAGTAAACCGAAAAACAAATTAGTAACCTCATTACAAGCTAAATACTTTAAGTTTATGAACCAAAAACAAATATACAATTAGACCTTTGAATGGACAAAGTCATCCTCGCACAGAAGTCATCCACTAATTTATGATGAGATGGTTGTTGGTGACGTGAAGGGATTCCTCATTCTAGAAATTTTATGTTTATCTATGTAGATCAGTGATGAATTGATTAATGATGTCCTCATCACTTTCTCAATCCTGGCCCTACTGTTGACATGTAGCCATTTCTACTATTTAGTCTGTAGATATGCCTACAATTTGGATGGTTTGCCGATCCACCAAGTAGTTCACTTTGGAACTTATTAATTGATTCTCAGGAACATTGTAAGCTACTGGCCAATGATTGGTGTACATGGATGTGTTTCTCCGTATTGGAAACAGTTTAGGACCCAAAATTATGTTTAATCTAGACTACAGTTAATTGTGTGATTGTAAATGATCTTTATGTAACTTCATATGTTCCATCTGTTAAATAACAAACAGAAACAGAAAAAAAAATGTACATTATGACCTAAACGAGTTTCACTGAGTTGGATTTTCACAAGCTCCTCCACCGAGAGACCTAAAATCATTCCTTCTAATGATCTCAATAACTTTTAACTCTCTCTCTCTCTCTCTCTCTCTCTCGGAGAGAGAGCGGGGGGTTTGAAAATTTTTACAACTCTCAAGACAGGAGCTTCATTCCATGCGTCACTTTAAGTGAAGTGCTTCTTTTGGCCTTCCCAAGAGAGATAAGATTGTTGCTGAGATATTCCTTGCGGAGAGCCCAACTTCCTCAATCTGATCTTGTGGTGATCCATGGTCAATATATCTATCAGGAAGCACCATTGCTCTCAACTGCAAAGAAAGCTCTAAAAAAATTAGAACTAGAAAAAAAATAAAAATAAAACAACAGTAACAACAAAGCCTTACTCCCAAAACCTTGATAGGGAGTTTGAAGTATCTAACATCGAAGGAAATTACCTTGAGGGGTCCATCTAGAATACCGGTTAAGCTTAGGTAGTGCAATACATGAGATCCAAAACCTCCAATTGAACCCTCTTGCACTGTAATTAGAATTTCATGTTCATTAGCCAATTGCTTGATGAGATCTGTGTCCAAAGGTTTACAAAATCTTGCATCAGCCACTGTCACAGATATGTCTCTACTTTTCAGAATATTTGCTGCTTGCAGGCATTGTTGAACCATAGAACCATATCCCAAAAGAGCAATTCTGCATCCTTCCAACAGTATTCTGCCCTTTCCAATCTATTCAATATTTGTAAAATTAAAAACGGTTAATTTATTTGTTTTTTAAGTAAGCTCTCTTTTATATGTTAAATGGTTAATTAAGCTAACCTCAAGAGGTGTTCCCTTGTTATTAAACGGAAGAACTGCTCCAATACCATAGCCTCTTGGAAACCTAAAGCAGCTGGGTCTGTCATCTGTGACTGCCACTGTGGCAACCATGTGCATCAGTTCAGCTTCATCAGACGGAGCCATGACCACCATGTTAGGCAAGCAAGCCATGTATGTAATATCAAATGCTCCACAATGGGTGGCTCCATCTGCACCAACCAAACCAGCTCAATCCATTGTGAAGCGGACTGGTAGTTTTTGAAGATCTACATCATGTACCACCTTCATTCCCATTGTAAAATATTAGTTTGAAATTTTGCAATGAAAGTCTGAAAACACAATAAAAATTTAAAAAGAAAACCAATCCTTGTCAATTTTGTCTACTGTTATATTATCACCTCACCTGGTCATACCCGCGCTGCAGGAATGACGAGTAGATAGCACAGAATGGCTTGAGGCCCCTGTGGCCAAACCAGCTGCAAATGTCACAGCATGTTGCTCAGCGATCCCCACATCAAAGCAGCGATTTGGAAACTTCTTCTGGAAATAATTGAGACCAGTCCCACCACCCATTGCTGCATGGATGGCTACAATCTTGTTGTCTGCTTCAGCTTCTTTAATTAGAGATTCAGCAAAGTACTAAATATATGTAAGTGTTGTGGATTTGGTTTTAAATTGCTGGCCTATTTTGGGATCAAACTTGACAACCCCTGTAAGCATAACAGAATAAGAACCTTCTTAAGAACTCAAATAAACAAGGCGATGGATTATAAAATTTCAGTCTCACCATGCATTTTATCAGGTGCTGCGTCAGCTGGTGGATAGCCCTTCCCTTTCTCTGTCACCATGTGGATCAAAACTGGCCCTGGTGTAGGCATTTCTTTTATTTTTTGAAAAATGGTGACTAAATCTTCAACATTATGACCGTCCACAGGACCAATGTAATATAGTCCAATTTCCTCGAAGGGAGTAGACCCAGAGGCACTAATCATACCCCTTGCATATTCATCTACCTTCGCAGCTACTTGATGTGCTTGCCCTCCAATTTGCTTTGTGATGCTCTTTTAACATATAAAATACTAGTGATTATCTTTTCACATATTTTAAGGGAGATGTAAGGAATTGGAATAGGAAGGCAACATGTTTAAGCTTAGAGGTTTACTTTTGCTGCTTCACGAAGTTTGCGGAAGTTGGTGCTTGCTTGGAGCTTCGCTAAAGCGCTGCTGAGGGTTTCCACTGGAGTTGCAGGGCCATCAAGAGTAGCTGTGGGTAAAGAGACTTGCTTGTTGTCATTCAGTACAACGATCAGGTTAGAATCAAGATATCCTGCATTGTTCATGGCCTCATATGCTTGCCCTGCAGTCATGGCTCCATCTCCAATCACTGAAACGACATTGTTCTTCTTCCCTAAAAGATCCCTCGCAACTGCCATGACTGCCATTTTTATTTTTTATTACAAGAAGATGATCATTGAACTTAGAAATTTTCTTTTATGTATCTCAAATTTACATTTATATAATAGAGAAAAGGAGTGAAAAAAGAAAAAAGAAACGTGAGATCCTACACACCAAGGCCAGCAGATATGCTTGTAGAACTATGCCCTGCACCAAAAGCATCATAAATGCTCTCGTCCCTTTTAGGAAACCCTGAAAGCCCAGAAGTTTTCCTTATGGTGTGCATCCTTGACCTCCTTCCTGTAAGAATTTTATGTGGGTATGTCTGCAAGACTTACTTTTTAGAACCTTTGGCTCAGCACATTGAAACACTATTTTCTAAAAAATTGTTCTGACTCGAGCAAATCAACTTTTTTAAGGAAATAAATTGCTTACCTGATGCCCCACATCCCATATGATTTTGTCTTTGGGGGTGTTAAACACATGATGCAGATCCACTGATAACTCCACCACTCCTAAGCTTGAACTAAGATGCCCACCTATCTTTGATACTGTGTATACTATATCTGCTCTAAGCTCTGCAGCTAGTTGTTCAAGATCCTGAGAATATATTTTAATTAATGATAACCAAAAACAAAAAGTAGTGGAAAGACTAAAAAAGACAAAAAACTTTGGGCCGGCTGTGAACAAGGAGACTAATTAGCTAGTCTTGATTTATTGAATTCAACATGTAAGAAACTGGACAAAAAAAAAAAATCTAACATGTAACTGGACAAAAAAAAAAACCCCATTAACAGAAAAAAATGATCACCATGATGAATGATGATGCATAATTACAGTATAGTTTACCTGTGTGGATAGATTCTTCATGTGAGCTGGGTAATTAATATTGTGATATGGTGGGTTTTTCGCCTGAGAAATTGATCTTCCATTCATTTTTTTATTTCCATATCATCTTCCCTCCCTCACCATCTGAGCCACTAATTAGCGAAGCTCTCAAGCAGGACTGTAACACATCATTAACCACCATTGCATCATTGATAATCATGGTTTTGAGATCATAAAACTCACAAACAGAAAAAGAAACACTAAAACAATGATCTTAGGATAACTTCAAAAGTGAGAAACATTATGTGAGAAACAATGATTTGGCCTTGGTGGCTTCAGGTGTTGAAAATTTCAGAGCCTAGAGAAATGAAGTGGGACTGAGAAGGCTATGTGCACTTCAGAGTTTAAACTTTCAAAGACGGGGGTACAAGAATCAAGTTTATATATAGTAGGCGAAGGACAGAGAGAGGACCACCTACGTGGCATAATCACTTGAACGAGTTTTTTGAGAAACTAAAGGAATTTTTTTTCTAAATAACAATAAATATTAAAAAATTTAGTTAGTTGTCAAGTTGTAAAAGAATATTGAAAACTAATATTTCAAGTGTCTAAAACTAGAGTTCCAATATAAAACTCGAGTTTTTAAGTCTCGATTTGCATGTGATGGTAGCTGAGGTGGAGGAAAAGTCCACGTAGAACTCGAGTTTTTAAAACTCGATTTGTTGTGTGGAACTCGAGTTTTAAAGACTTAAGTTCCATAAAGAGATTTCACACCTCAAAACAGAAACGTGAAGAACACCAGAACAGAAACACACAAAAACACGAGGAACACTCTGGAACACAAAGGAATAACCAACAAATCAGAAGAAATACGAAGGGTCAACAAATCTGAACAACAAATCAGAAATCCCAAATCAGAAACGACAGAGGCAGTGGCGGTGAAGCTCTGTTGTGTTCTTCTTCATTGTGTTCTTCCGTCCTAGGAGCGACGGAGGCAGTGGTGGCGAAACTCCGTTGTGTTCTTCTTCATCCTGTTCTTCCGTGGGTTCTTGTTCTTCGTCGTCAGATCGCTACGTTCTTCAGGTCTCTTCGTCTCTGTTCTTGCTCTGTTCTTGCTGCGTTCTTCAGGTTTTGTGTTTCTTCAAGTCCGACAAAAATCGAGTTTGTAAGACTCGGTTTTTGTTTTTTAGAACTCGAGTCTTATAGACTCGAGATCTATGTGGCACTTCAAGCCCAGTTAGCAATTCACAGCTAGTGCAAAGCGAGTTTCTAAAACTCGTTTTTTAATTGGATCTCGAGTTTCTAAAACTCGAGATACTAGTTTTCTTAAATCTTTCAAATGTTGCCTAACTTACTACATACAACCCCCTCACACCGTTACTCTGCAAATTCCCCCAAACTAAACAGTAAACGGTAATAATAATAAAAGTTTTAAAAATTTATCAATTAGGATATATGTTCTTTGTGCTCTTAATGTTAAATTTCATACCAATCGGATGCTATTTATTATTTTATTAAAAAACTTATATTTTATGTATAACCAGTATGTAACCCATGCAAATGCGTGAATGCATTTAAAATTAACACAATTTTTATTATAAAAATATAAATAATTAGTCAAATTATTATAATAAAAAAATAGCATGTAACACATGCATACATATATATACATTTAAATTAAACACAATTTTTATCATAAAAATATAAATAATTAGCAAAATTATATACTTTTTTAAAGTAAACATAATTAATCACATATTAAAATTCTTACCCAAATTTAATACTACTTATGATAATTTTTTTCTTCTAATTTTTAATAAGATAGAATGTGGTGATTTTTATTGAGTATATGTGATTTTTTTTTTTTTTTAATTTGTAATTTTATAGTTCATTAATATTAGATTCTTAGTATTTTGCACTCATTAATTCATTTGACACAAAAATTAAAAAAATTTAAGTGGATATATGACACAAACTTAAGTGGATAATTAATTATAAAGTGGTCATCACATAAATTTAAATTTAGACACGTAACACAAAATTGGATTCTAATTGAACTTTTTCTAAGTTTTGCCTATTAATATATATATATATATATATATATATATATATATATAGACTAGCTGATGTCATATATGATGCACATATACCCTAGACATTTATTTTGAAAATTTTATTAAAAATTATTTCTATAACTCACTAATGATACTCATTACATATTATACTATTTATATATATAGACTAGCCGATGTCATATATGATGCACATATACCCTAGACATTTATTTTGAAAATTTTATTAAAAATTATTTCTATAACTCACTAATGATACTCATTACATATTATACTATTTAGGGAATTAATTTCAATTATATTACATGTGGGGTTAAAAGCCCAAATCACATACTGGGCCTTGGGCCCTGTTCGAGGAGGTAAGTAATCCGAAGATAAGCAAGCAGTACAAATTGGTTTGAGTTAGACTTTACGAACAGAACATGGACAGGAAGGTTGTCCGAGGAGGAGTGTCTCCTCGGACCAGCTAAGAATAGGTCAAACGCCAGACCTAATGATCAAGGCGACCTCTCAGGATGCGTCAATGACAAGGATGTATCCCAGAAACGAGCAAGAGAGAAGGAAACCCTAAAAAACATCTAAGGGAAAATTGTTACCACCGCATTGAATGCATGACAGCTACTTTTCTGACCGCATTTATGTGGAGAAGACCCCTGAACAATACTGCCTTGGCAACTGCAACTCACAGAAAGCCAAAGTGGGTGTCTGATGGGACAGATACTCAAGTAAGGGCTCAAATGATCAACAAGTGTGGGATCAAGATGACTCAAAGGGGGCTATATAATGGGAGAGACCCTCCTTCTAAGGGGACGGAAGAAAAAGGAGAGAAGAAAGAGGGAAGAAACATTGTAGCAATCTAGAACCAGACTTGTAGCAAAGCTTTGAGAATAATATTTAAAGAATCAGTCCCCTCGGACTTGGCCAGGGACATTTTTCTTTAGTGAACATCTATTATCTTTCTTTTTATGTCATTTAACTCTATAGGCCAGTTACTTAATTCACTAAAATCCAGTTTTCCAACCCATTCTCTACAAATTTATTGTTTTGGGCTTTTTGGGCTTAAGTCCATACATCTGTTGGGCTAAAAGTTCAGACAAGGTCCTTACATTACACATCATTATAAAGAAAGGAAATGTAGTTATTACTTATTATGATTATTATAATTAAGAACACGAATTCAGGCTATAATATAGACTTGGTTCTTGCTTATATATATATATATATTATGACATGAAATGAGTTAAAAATATGTAAATTGTTTTTTTTTATATCACTGTTTAATTTGAAGTATCTAATTGTATTTTTAAATGATAAAAAATACTAATCAAATAGTTAATAACATTTTATTGTTATGAATTTTGACATTTATGTTAAGGAAAATGAAAATATATGTAATCCAATTTCAACTTTTTGAATATATTAAATCAATTAAAAGTTATTGAGTGATGTAATATTAACAAAAAGTTATACGAGAGAGAGAGAGAGAGAGAGGACCATATAAATTCCTCAAACATATATAATTAATGTATGAAAGTTCAAAAACGTGTATAAATACCTTTGAACGTTTAGACCCCCAAATTACAACTTAACCAATTCAAGCAATATGTCAAACAACTAGTGTGCGGAAACTTAACATACGCTATAATATGGAATTGGTAAAAACTATCTAAGCCAAAACAAAACACAATCCACAGCAGATAATAAAAAGGCAAAGATAGAGAGGAAGGAAGATGCAAATACAAAGACAACACACGATGTGTTATCGAAGAGGAAACCGAAGCCCTCGGCGTAAAACCTCTCCGCCGCCCTCCAAACGGTAAACAATCCACTAGAAAATACAGTTGGGATACATGGACAGCAATAGACCCTCCAAGTCTAATCTACCTAGTGCACCTAAGCCCTCCAAGCTTCTTGCTCCAACGAGGTTGCGCCGAACCTTTTTCTTTTCTAGCTTCCCGGATTCCGCTACTAGACCGTAGCATCAACCAATGAAGATTGGTTCCTTCCTAACTGCTTCCCAGAAATCCAAACAGCTCCTTCACAGTAATGATAATGGTGAGAATCAGGTTTGGTATAATGCCTCTCAAGGATTTGACAATGGAGAGGAAGAGAGTTGAGGAATTTGAAGAGACTCTAATGTATAGATTGTGGGTGAATCAATCTTGTTTTTCTTTAGGGTTTCTCTCTCAAAATTCTCTCTGGAAGCTCTCTCACAATCGTGGGTAAAAGGGGTGGAATGTGAAACGTCAGGTTTTACAGAACAGGGGTGGCTCGCGGCTTGACCTCGCGGCTTGACTAAGTCGCGAAATCCAGTCGCGAGATAACCGTATGGCCAGCTGTCCTGTTTTGTCCTGTAGTGCTCCAGCTTGCATGACTGTTCACCTTCCAGCATGCTTGGCACGTGTGCTGCGTCTGGTGGCTTGAAGCCGCGAGTCACCCGCGAGGCCCAGCCGTGAGTCTCTGTTTTCTTGCACACTCTTGAGCAATCTTCACTCTATCTCACTCACTACCCTTACATCAAACTCACCTAAATACAGGGTTACTAAATGCTGAATTACAAGCAAATTTGGCACGGAATAAAGCCAATTAGATGGTTGAATAAATTCAACCTTACAATATATAACGATAAGCTGTGAGTGATGCGTCTATGCAACATAAGAGTTACAAATTGATGTATCACCAATCACAAAAAAATAATTCAAATATTCATTTATTAGATTGTTTAAGTGTACTAAATCATTTTGTAAACATATTATAGTAAAAATTGTAGTAGCTTTATTATTTTCCATCACCTATAAATAATTAATCTATAAAAATAAATTCATATACTCAAATGTAAATGTCTGATAAGGTGGAAGGCCAAATGCTAAGAATTTTCTATTTTTTTCCTAAAAAAATGTGCTACATGGTAGCACCTTTGTGAATTCACAGTTAAGATGAATATAATTAAAAATTTGAACATATTACTTTTTTTTAGAATCATTTGAACATATTACTTTAGTAAACTCATAATTATTTATTTAAAATGCATAACCATTTTTAATACTCTTGATTCAACATGTTATTAAATTTTATTTTTTCTTTTAATGGTTTTTTTTTTTCAAATTCTAACAAATTTACTAAATATGAGAAAAAAATTTCATATTCTAAATCTATTATTATTATTATTATTATTATTATTTGGATAATAATTATTCCAAGTAAAAATAGTTCATTATATATATATAAAATAACCATATAATTTATTTATTTTTACATAAATAATAATTGAACACCAATAGTTAATTAATATATGAATTCATGTTATCGGTAAATTTAATGAACTAATATGTTGACATAAATGCAAACTTTATTGAGGTAGAAGCCTAAATGATAAAATTCTTAAGGAATGTGCCACTTCGCAAAACCTTAGGTTATTCAATTTGAGATTACTATATATATGATTGATTTAAAATAAGAAAAATTAAAGCTAGAAATTTAAACAATTGATAGATGATATTGTTATTGAACTTTGATCAGCTAGAAATTTTGCAAGCACGTAGCCTAAAAGAGAAGATAAAATCTAACAAAGGGTATATCAAAATTTGCATCTCAAATAAAAAATATTAAATAGTGTAATATTACTGAAAATTACATCAAATATTGTTACCAAAAAGAACCTAATTATAATTTTGTAGGGGTATTAGGCCCATGAGCTCATTATTTATGTATATAATGGGCCTAAAGTCCAAGCCGAGGACTGGAAGGCGTTCGAGGAGGGTGAACATTGTCAAGAGAGCCCATGTTAGCAAATGAAGAAGTCGGTTTTGATCATAACGGCCCAAGGGATTGTGCCGAGGATGAATGCCTCCTTGGCTAACTAAGGCCAAGGTCCGTAGGGGTGGTTTGCTGTCTAGGGGAACGTCCGTGGAACATTTGGTGATACGGATAACCACTACGGGAACATAGGACAAGGAGGAGTCCTAAAATATCTAAGGAGAAAGCTGCTACCACCGCATTGAATACTCTGCAGCTAACTTTCTGGCTGCATTAATGTGAAGAAGACCCCTAAACAATATTGCATTGGATACCCCAATGCATAGAGAGATTGAGAGAGTGTCTAATGGGACAAGCACTCAAGTGGTGGCTTGGATGATTTACAAGTGAAAGGCCAAGATTGCCTAAGGAGAACTATATAATAGAAGAGACAGTCTATGGAGAAGGGATCGAGAAATCAAGAGAGAAATATTGTAGCAATCAGGAACCAACTTTGTAATCAAACTTGTGAGAAACATATAAGAACGAATCTCCTCGGACTGTGCCGGGGAAGATTTAGTTTAAATCAATCTATCTTTTTGTTCTTGTTATTTGTTAGGAAATTTAGACCCCGGTTGATATAATTAACAAGTTTTAAACCCAAGTTGTTAATTAGATTAATTATGAATAAACCTTGTTAAAAAAAACAAACATCAATATCATGTCAAAATCATGCAGCGGAAAAATAAATAAAACAAGATATGATGACCTAGGAAAACCAATGAAACAAACTAGTTTCACAGTAAAAACCTAGGGGTAAACCTTCCCGAAAAGCAATCTACTATAGTAAAGAGAAGTTTCAGATTTAGTACAAAACCTTTGTCTCTAGACTCTACAATTCCTGGAAATGAACTTACAGCAGAAACCTTCTACCGCTTCAGAACCTCTGAACTCTTTAATATATGAATGCTACCCTTTGATGCACGAATCCCAGTACATGACTAACTAATTGCGCGGATCCCAGTATGCGACTTAATCACCAACTAGAAGAAGATTATTGGCTGCAAAGTTCTTCACTTCATCAACAATGAAGATCAAGAAGTACTTGGTTACAAAACCCTAAAATAAGGCATCGGTCACCTTTTGCATATGTTCTCCTTGTATTCTCTTATGTGACGACCTCTAAAATAAGCCTTATATATGTCTAGGGTTGTGAAAAAAGAAATCCTACACAAATACGAAAGCTTGGGCCGAAAATTAGATCTGGAAATCTAAATTCCCGTAACCTCGATAGATACCTCGATCGATTAAAAATCTGTCGAGCTTCATTCATTAAATCTCGATAGATAGCTATCTGTCGAGAAGCTGTCGAGCTATCTGTCTACAGGTGTTGAGCTATCTGTCCAGCTTTAATGAATAGTTTTTCTTCACCTGTTTCTTGGTCCAATCTTCATGGCTTTAATTCTAGGCTTGAAAAACATGTTCTTGAAGTATTAAACACATCCTAGATCTACCCAAACACAAGTAAAGTGCATTTTGTCAAATGATTAGCCAATTATACAAAATATATCCTTAACATCATTGGAATCCACTTTATTTGTAATCCAACTCATTTTAACCTAGTTTTCCAACCCACTCACCACAAATTCATTGTTTTAGGCTTTTTGGGCCTAGGTCCATCCATCATCTAGGCTAGGGACTCAAATCTGGTCCTTACAATTGGCACCGTTTGTAGGAAGGTGTGGAAACTGCATTACCCCTTATGCAGGTAACTAAGTGAGGTCATATCTCATTGCTATGATTAATCAAGTACTAATTAAAGCAGAAATTGTATAAGTAAAAGGCATAGTTTTCACAAATTTGAAGGAAATACATACATTTCATTACCGAAGATTTGATTAAATTGTAAAAAAAAAAAAGAAAAAAAAAAGTTAAAGGGTAGAAAAAGGACAATTCAAGGCTTTATCTTTATCACGAGCTTGTCCTTAGCAGGTTGAGTGTTGGCTTCAGTGGAGGATATCCCTTCTTTACCCTTTGGATCTTCCTTGGTGGGGATGGGAAGGGTTGCCAAAACCAGTTCATAGCCCTGAGAACCCACCCCATCCTCAGAAGTAATCAGAGGACTTTGCCATCTTGGAGGGGGCTTTCTTAAGGGCTTCCTGCTCCTTGGCCTGCTCTTCCCCTTTCTGAAGATTGCTGGGAAGGGGAGGATCCTTGGACAGGGCCTCTTTAGTAGGGCTGGCAACATTGGGGGCTGTGACATCCTGGGAAGAGAAGGGGCCCGAGGTCCGAATGGCAGGAGGGTAGTATACGTTTTCTGCCCTCCTAAGTGCCGAGGAGGCCTCAACCCCTGCCTAGTTGAAAGCCTCGATCCACACCTGGGAGCAGTATACTCTATACACCTTCGTGACTTCAGACTTGGAGGCTTCTTTAGTTTCAGCTACCCTTACGTTGTAGTCGTCCTACTCAGCCTGGTCCTTGGCTCTTTCAGTCTTCTCCAGCTTTTTCATCAAAATCTTATTTAGCTCCCTAGCATTGGCAAGGTTGAGTTCAGCTTGGCGAAGCTACTTGCATTGTGTCTCAGCTTGCCTCTCTGCCCTCTCCAGTGCAGCTACTACACTTTTTCTCTTGTTCTCAGACTAAGAAAGTTCAACCTTCAAATCCTTCAAGCTCTTCTCAACCACGCTAAAGGCCTCCACCGCAGCTATCCTCCTTCCCTCCTCACTTTTATATTACCGGTGAGAGTAGTCCACCAGCTCCTCAGCCCTAAAGGCAACTTGGATAGCCTATGTAGGAAACACACAAAAAAAAAAAAAAAAAAAAAAAAAAAAAAAAAAAATGATAGCAGGTGGATGGATAATAAAGGTTAAACTTGACTTACCTTGGCCAGGTCTCTCTTCAACCCTAGAAACACCTCGAGGGTCTTCAAGGTCCTCAGCTCAGTCATATCATTGGGTAGTAGCAGAGCCTACTCCACAGCATCTGCCACATGCCCAGCCTTCCCTTGCTTGGGATCCCTAATGGATGTGTTTGCCAAGAGAGGGGACCCATCAAACACCAAGGATGGATTCCAGTTGGTAGGGTGCGAAGGTCATGCCCTCTATCTCCAAGAGCCACCTCGGGCGGAAACCTTGGTTGGTTGGTCCTGGCTGTCTTAGCTCCTCTCTGAGGCCCAGTTTCCTCGGAGGAAACGTCCCTGCCTTCTTCTATCACTTCTTTTCCTTTTGTTTCCCTCTTCCTCTTCTTATCTACAGCCTCCTGCTAGGAGTCGAGGGGAGTAGGAAGAGGAGGGAGCTTAGCTTGGCTGGTAGTCTCGGGAGCCTTGTTCCCGACTTAAGATTCCATCATTTCCAACAAGCTACCCCGGATTCTGCGCTGGATACCCATCTCGTTTGGCAAAGATGTAGTTTCTGGAGAAAGATGGCCGAGGTCACCAATTGTAGTCTCAGGAGACCAGGGATGATCAAAAACCTTGTACAAGTCCTCTGAATCCGAGACGTCTACCATCTCCTTTTCTTTTTCTTCTTCTTCTTTGTCTCCCTCCTTATTTATGGGTTGAGAAGAAGTAGCTTCACCAGTTGTGTGTTGAAGTACGAAGTCTACCTTGGGGACGCCTTCTAGGATGGGTTGAGTAATGAGAGCGCCCTTTAGGATTGGAGTGCCCTCGAGAGGGAGAAAACCTGAGATGGCTACACTTATTCGGTGAAGGTGGGGGTCTTTGGCTTTTATGATGCACTTAGGTGCTTGGAAGCTGGATGAGATCGGTGTGTATCCTAGGATCAAGTGAGCTGTTCGTAATTGCCGTCCTTGTTTACAAAAACCTCGGCCCGAAGTATTTAATCTAGGCTCTCTTTGTTGACCAAATTGAAGTTCGGCTCAGCTGCGTGTATAACTGCAAAACCATTAGGAAGACAAAAAAAATTTATTGTCAAAAGTAAAAATGGAACAAATAAAAGAAAAAGAAAAGAGAACTTTAAAATGAACGCCCTAGACCTAGAACCCCACTTGGCTGCCCCTCTCTTGTCGGGCAGGGGAGGCCATTGTGCCATTCCCCTGACATGATCAAGAAATCCTTATTTAGGCCTTTGTTGGATTCAGGAAGGCATTGAATGAGCTTAACCTCAGGATACCTAGACTTTAAGTAATACCCCTATCCATTCAGATGGTGGAAGTTGTAAACCCAGTTGATATCATGGTGGGTAAGCCCTAAACCCATTTTTTCGTTAAGGGCATCTATGCTTCCTAAAATCTTAAATATGTTTGGGACACACTGGGTAGGGGCTAACCTATGAGCCCTAAGGTAATCTCTAGTCACGGTGCCCATGGGAATCCTCATCCCACCCTCTATGAAAGCGATCATTGGGATCACTACCTCCCCCTCTCGCCTTTCTTCAAACCATTGCCCTTCCGTACAATATCTAATACCTACTTCTAGGGGGATCCTATACTGAGCTCTAAAGTTCTCTATTCCCTCCTTGGAGTCTACCAAACTTTTGAATCTACCCATTTTTGGAAAGGTGGGGAGGAACTTAGAACATTGAGAAAAGAAGAGTGTATAGAAAAATAAAGAGTAAAAGTTTAGGAAGACTTACTGAAAGAATAAAAGTGTCCACTGACAGGTCTTTGGTATTTGTAAGGGCACGGGTAAGTTGAAAAAGTATGCAGGTTCAAGGTATGTGCGCTAAAACGGAATGAATATTAAAGTGAGATGAGAAGTTTATTTGAGAGGTATTTATATCAAAGAGGGAGTTAGAAGCGGGAAAATTCATGCTCAGTACCCAACAAAAACATTAGCCGTTGGATTTGCATCACGCCGTAGAACGTGGGGAACAAGAAGCCGTAAGAATTTAATGAAGGCGCGTCTCGAATGCCAAAGCACCAGGAGTGTGCCTTGGGCAGTTAAAAAGGCGTCTTCACTAGCAGAGGTGGGATGCAGAGAGCAAAGGGCAACTACAGTGATATCGAAATCCTCCTTTCTTCCTGAGGAGCCGGAAAGAAGAATCTCGAGGGGCTATTGTAGGGGTATTGGGCCCAGAAGCTCATTATTTATGTATATAATGGGTCTAAGGCCCAAGCTGAGGACTGGAAGGCGTCCGAGGAGGGTGAACATTGTCAAGAGAGCCTATGTTAGAAAATGAAGAAGTCGGTTTTGATCATAATGGCCCAGGGGGTTATGCCGAGGATGAATGCCTCCTCGACTAACCAAGGCTGAGGTCTGTAAAGGTGGTCTACTGTTCGGGGGAACGTCCCAGGAACATTCTATTGATACAGATAAGCACTACGGGAACACAGAACATGGAGGAGTCCTAAAATGTCTAAGGAGAAAGTTGCTACCACCGCATTGAATGCTCTATAGCTAACTTTCTGGCTACATTAACGTGGAGAAGACTTCTGAGCAGTTTTGCATTAGCTACCTCAATGCACAGAGGGACTGAGAGGGTGTCCGATGGGACAAACACTCAAGTGGTGGCTTAGATGATCAACAAGTGAAGGACCAAGATTGCCTAAGGAAAACTATATAATAGAGGAGACCCTTCATGGAGAAGGGATCGAGAAATCAAGAAAGAAATATTGTAGCAATCAGGAACCAACTTTGTAATCAAACTTGTGAGAAACATATAAGAACGGATCTCCTCAGATTGTGCCTAGGACGATTTAGTTTTAATCAATCTATCTTTCTTTTCTTGTCATTGGAATCCACTTTATTTGTAATCCAACTCATTTTAACCCAGTTTTCCAACCCACTCTCTACAAATTCATTGTTTTGCGCTTTTTGGACCTAGGTCCATCCATCATATGGGCTAGGGACTCAAATCTGGTCCTTACAAATTCCATTATGATATTGATAATTTTATGTTCTTAAAAATATAGTATATTACTTTCTAAAAATGAAAGTTTAATTTCCTAGATTATTCTTATAATTTTTAAAAAAATAAATAAAATTTAAAAATATGGTGTCTTAATATAAATTAGTTGTTAAAAAATATTATTATATTTTTATTTTTAGACTTTCTAAGACCACAATTTTTAGTGTCTATCACTTTCTTATGAATCTACACATTTTCTATACCATTGATAATTGATTGCATAAAAATGGTGGCAAAAGTTGTGACCACATACTTTTTTTTTTTCAACTAATAGTTGTGATATTTTACAAGTTCAATTCATATACGGATATGGGGACAATAGGAATACATTACAAGGTTTTGAAACCCGGACCAGACCATACGATTCAATCAGGAAAACCTCAAACCGCTCATTTTTGCGGTTCTTTTAGTCTCAAGAACCGCTCTATGGGAAAAAAGCAGGAACCCATGCGAACTACGGTCGGACCTCACAGTTCTAAGAACCGTGAACGATTCTCATGGTTCCTTTTTTTTAGCAAATACTGGCTGAAATTAAAGATTTGGCTGGCATGCACTTTGGACTTTTTTCAGGTCTAGAATCAAAAGATTTGTGAGAGAAAAAGAAAACAAACTAAGAAGAAGAAGATGACAAAGTAGGGGCTGTGCGAAGTTAAAGCAGCAAGCTAGCACAGATCGCCAGTCACGGCCTTCATCTTCATCTTCATCTTCGTCTTTTGCTTCTATTTCTTCTTCTTACTTCTTTTTCTCCTTCTTCTCTTTCTTCTTTCCGTCTCCACTACTGTGGTTTCCGTTTCTCACCTTCTCTTTGTTTGTGTTTGTGTTGATTCTTTTGAATTCTTTTTTATGTTTCCAAGGCCCTTTTACGTGACTTACATTGGGTAAGAAGAAAAATTTTAATTTTTGAATTAAAGATGGCAAAATGTTTCAGCCATTAGATTTTTGCAGCTGAACCCGTGATGTGACTATTGATAGATTGACATGTGACAACATTTGATGACTATCAACCCAGCCCACCAGTGAATACAAAAGAAAAATCAAATTGAGTAAAAAAAAAAAAAAAAGTATAAGGCCTCCACTAGTTATTGAGGACTTGGCACACTTAGGTGCACTCATTATTATATACAACTAAGTATATAATAATTATTTTAATTTAAAATTACAAAGTGTCCTTCTAATTCCTATATTATTACAATATTACTATCACCAGTTTAACTAATCAACATATAAATAAATAAAGAAATATTATATCTCTATATGCTTAGGATATGATATTTCTTATTTTTGTCCCGGGAAAGTTATGACATGAAAAAATAGATTTGAAAGATAGATTTTTATATTTAATTGGGTCATTTAATTTAATTTTTCTATTTATACTAATTTAATATATTTATTTATATTTAAATAATTATTAAATTAATTATGACGTCATCACGGTTCGACCTCGGATTGACCTTAAAATCCTTGAACCTCTCCCTTTTATGATTCAATGAATGGTTTAGGCATGAAAACCTTGATACATTATTGCTGGTGAAATGCAGTGCTAGCTGAAAAAAGAAAAAAGGCTTGTTTCTCACACTGAAGCGACATGAAGGCTAATCCCATCAGGCCATCACCAAATCTTTTAGCTTGTAGAAGAAAAGATTACCAAAGGCAGTAATGTTTAGCTTGCAGAAGAAAAGATTACAAAAGGCTGAAAGAGGAGACAAATAAGAAAAGGCAAAAAAAAAAAAAGAAAGAAGAAAAAAAACACCCACTCTCTAACTCTCTCCATCTCGATTCTAAAAAAAACACTGATTTTAGTTGACTTACTCATCAATTGGTGTTGGCAATAGACTTGGTGTGGTCACAGATATTCATTTTAGGTTCATTTTTTGTTTTCTCTTCCTTTGTCTCTTTCGTCTTCTTCATGGTTTGCTGCTGGGTGTCTGGGTTTGTGTGTGTGTGTGTGTGTGTGTGTGTGTGTGTTTTTGTGTGTGTGTGTGTGTGTGTGTGTGTGAAGAGGAGTTTGCTCATTGCTACTGGGTTTTTATTCTTCTTTTTGGCTGAACTTCAGTTTAGTTGTACACTTTTACTCTTTACTCTTCTTTTGTTTGTTCTCTTAAATTTTGATTTCTTTAGATTTCTTTAGAAGGTTATGAAATGGTATGAATGGACCCACTTAAAGAGTTAAAATATTGATTCTAGACTTCTAGTCTTACAAGTTTTGTTTTTTTTTTTTGTTTTTTTTTTTTTTTTTTGGTTTTTTTTTCTTTTCTTCTTCTTCTTCTTAAGAAATCAGATTTAGTGGTATGGAATGGAAGTTAAAGTATTGATCTAGTGACCTTAGTCTTACACTTTTTTTTTTTTTTAAAGAAATCAGATTTAGTGGGATGGAGCCATGGAGATGGAGGGATAGTGGGCTGGTCTTAGTCTTAGTGGATCAAGTTGAGTCGTACATATTTTGCTAGTGGGTTGGTCTTAGTGGATCCAATCAAGTTGAGTCCTACACATTTTGCTTAAAAAAAAAAAGGTTTACTACTATGCAAAAAAAAAAAAAAGAGTATTGATAACAAAATTATAAATTTAGAATAATTTACTTTGTATTAATATTAATTTTTTTTTTGTGCAAGTTTAAAGTGTAAAGTGATCATATTAAGTAAAGCTGCAATTGTGCTTTTGATAAACCAGGTTCTATTATTTTATACATTAAATTTATATTATTCTAGTTAAATTGTATTTTTTTTATTATATATTATAGATTGTGTTTCATTTATTCATAAATATTTTTTAATTACAAATATCTACTAGAAAATATCCATCTGGATATGAAAAACTAAAAGAAAAAAAAAAAGACAAAGAGAAGAACTAATTGAATCTCAAAAAGGAGTTATGGACAAATTTATTACTAGTAGAAAACAAAATCTTGCACAAAATTTGAGTGAAGGTTTCATAAATGAACAAGAAATTCATCAAAAAGAGTTAGAAGATAATGAAAATATACAATAAAATGATAATAACGAAGGTGGTCATGATAATGTTCTAACATGTAATGTCACCATTCTTGATAATGAAACTCAAAATAATTTAGAGGAGAGTGAAAATATTAATGATCAACCTAATTATATTCCTACAAATATTTTTGATCCAAGTCATTGGAAAACTATTGATATAAAATTAAGAGATTTGTTAGTAGAAAATGGTCCAATAAGAGTTGATGATCTAAATTTTCCTATAGATAAGAACTCTAGACATTTTTCTACTATGCATTATATTCGAAAATTACCAAATGGGGAGAAACATGATAGAAAATGGTTAGTGTATTCGAAAGACCTAGATAAAGTATTTTGTCTTTATTGCAAGTGGTTTAATTCAAAATCTAATACAAATCAACTAGCTAATGTAGGAACTAAGGATTGGAAAAATATTAGTTCTATTCTTAAAAATCATGAAACAACCAATGAGCATATTACTAATATGAATACTTGGATTGATTTAGAACTAAGATTATTGAAGAATAAAACAATTGATAAAAATGTCCAAGAACAAATTAAGAAAGAGAAAGATCATTGGAAAAAGGTGTTATTAAGAATAATAGCGGTGGTAAAAAATCTTGGTAAAAATAATTTGGCATTCCGAGGAAAAAACGAAAAGATCTATCAAGAAAATAACGGAAATTTTTTAAGTGTAATTGAAATGATTGCAGAATTTGATCTAGTAATGCAAGAACATGTTCGACGTATTCAACATGGTGCAATCCATAATCATTATCTTGGACATAATATACAAAATGAAGTGATACAATTATTAGCAAATGAAATTAAAAGTAAAATTATAAAAAAGATTAAAGAAGAAAAATACTTTTCAATTATACTTTATTGTACCCCTAATGTAAGTCATCAAGAACAAATGACTCTCATACTAAGATGTGTGGATATTTCAATAAGTCTGATAAAAATAGATGAACATTTTGTAGAATTTTTAAAGGTAGATAATACTTCTGGGTAAGGTCTTTTCAATGAAATTATAAATGCAATAAAAAATCTTGAACTTGATATTAATGATATACGTGGACAAGGATATGATAATGGGTCTAATATGAAAGGGAAAAAACAAGGGGTACAAAAAAGAATTCTTCATATAAATCCTAAAGCATTTTACACACCATGTGGTTGTCATAATCTCAACCTTGTCCTATGTGATATGGCTAATTCTTGTCCTAAAGCTATATCTTTTTTTGGAGTAGTACAACGTATATACACACTATTTTCTTCTTCCACAAAGCGATGGAAAATTTTACAAGATAATGTAACAGGTTTAACTCTTAAGCCATTGTCACAAACACGTTGGGAAAGTCAAATTGAAAGTGTGAAAGGAATAAAATTTCAAGTTTTAGAAATAAGAGATGCTTTGTTACAATTGGCAAAAAGCCAAAAACAAGTGAAGATCCCAAAAGTGAAGCTGATTGTTTAACAACATATGAGATTGAAAGTTTTGAGTTTTTGCTAGCTATGACTATTTGGTATGACATATTATTTGCTGTTAACTCTGTTAGTAAAAATTTACAATCGAAAGACATGCATATTGATATTGCTATAGATCAATTAAAAGATCTCATGTCTTTTTTTAAAAAATATAGAGAAGATGGATTTACATCTGCTATGAATTCATCTAAAGAAATTGCAACCAAAATGGAAATAGAGCCTATATTTCGTGAAAAACATATAATTCATAGGAAGAAACAGTTTGATGAGAATGTCAATGATGAGACAACACAATTCGCTGAAGAATATTTTAGAATTAATTATTTTTTATATATAGTGGATCAAGCTATTTCTTCAATTGAAAGTAGGTTTGAACAATTTCAAATATATGAAAATATTTTTGGTTTTTTATTTAATTTTGAAAAACTAAAATCACTAGATGATGATAGTTTGAAAAAAAATTGTCTTAATCTTGAATGTTTTCTCACACATGAAACTTATTCCGATATTGATGGCTTAGATTTAGATTCAAAACTAAAAGTTTTAAAAGAAGTTTTTCAAATAAATGATAACTCTCCAATTAATGTACTAAATTATATAAAGAGGCTAGAATCTTTTCCAAATGCATGTATTGTTTTCAGAATATTACTAACTATACTTGTTACAGTTGCTTCCACAGAAAGAAGTTTTTCAAAATTAAAATTAATAAAATCCTATTTAAGATCAACTATGTCACAAGAAATATTAAGTGGATTAGCCATATTATCAATTGAAAAGGAAATGTTAGTCCGTGGAACTTGAATGCAAAAATTTAATTAGTAATTTTGCCTCTCAAAAAGTAAGAAAAATAAATTTTAATTGAAAAAAATATATGAATTTATAATTAAATATAATAAAAAGTCCCGTTTAAAGCGTTCGCCTAGGGCCCCAAAATTCGTTGAGCCGGCCTTGGTGAAATGGTGTTTGTGCTAAGAGACATCACTTTTGTGAGATTCTTTTCCTCATTGGTTGAAATGAGGGCACGGGAAAGAGTCAAAGTGTGGTTAAGGCTTTTTATTAATCATTTGACAAATAACTCTTTTTTTGGGTATATTTTTTAGTTGTAGGAATTGGGAAGTGATCCTTTCTGAAACTCTTCACTAACTAGTCCCTTATGTCATATGTGAAATCATCACAATTTAATTTGTTTCAAGTAATTTTTTTTTTCCTTAAAAAAATCTTATTATTTAGAAGAAGTGCGCTCTTTTGCATGTGTAGATATAAAAGTAAAAAATTAACTCCATAGAATGGCAGATCAAGTGATAGTCCAATGATAATAGTATCGTTTGTGATGTTTCATGTCGTTTGTGGCTAGAACCTCACCTCTTCCAACCTATTATGCTATCTACCTAATAGGAAAAATAAAGAATTCAAAATAAAACTCCATGTAATGGCAGGAATTTATCACTTATTAATATATATGGCATATCTTTCTAAGATAACTTTTTGTGTTTTTGATATAAAGAAGTATTGTCTCAGTTTTTGGCATGACTATTCTGCTCCTCACCCATGAAACCTTTAAGAAACCTCATAGATGAGTAATGCGGTAGATTGAATTTGAAACTTTGTGAAGTACATCACACCCCAAACCAATAGTGATATTAGGGATATTATATATTTTACAACTTCAGTCTTACAAACTAACATATCACCAATTACAAAAAAGAAAATTAATACTTATTTATTATGTTGTTGTAGTGACATTAATTACATTAATCATTAGCTTGTAAATTTTTTGTTTTTTAAATAAAATTTATTGTAGTTTTATTATTGTATATAGAAAATGGCGGCCATATAGCTTTTACCATCATCTTCAAGATTTTGTGTGTGTGTGTGTGTGTGTGTGTGTGTGTGTGTAGAAAGTCATAGTTTTGCCTCTTTTAGATTAAGGTTGGCAACTTTTTGGAATTATTAGGGATGGTTTGTGACATATATTCGACCATTTATTCCTACAGCCATTATATAACTATTTGAATAAAAATAATTTAGCATAGTACTCTTATTGTTAGCGTAAGGTCTACCTATTATTTAAAGTGATATAGAACCAAATTATATACCATAGCAACAGACAAGAAAGGCGAGCAGATACTTGTTGAAGAATTAAAATAAACTTGCTACGTACATGCATGTATTGAATTCAAGGTACCGAAAATTGAACGATAAATGAAAAGAGTTGAAGGATTAGATGCTCATCTTCAAAATCTTGATAGCTAGGAAGAATCTTTGAATATCAAAATAGTGGAATAATACATTAATACTCATTTCTCTCACATAACAGTGGAGAAAGTAAGACATTTATTTATCTTCGAGATAGTATTGTAGAATTACAAGAGAGGAATTTTGGGGAGGAACAAAACTTAAGTAGAGTTTAGTAGGTAGTGAATTTGAGGTTCTCCGATTGAAATCAATTATGTTAGGATCATTTAGTGTTGGCAAATTCCATGTCAAAGTTTCTATTGTAATTGCAACAAGTTTCATATGTATTTGTGTAATTTTGGATAAAGTTCATTTGAGTTTTCAAGAAGAAAAGAGCTAAAAGTTGAAGTTCTTTTTTTTTTTTAATTTTTTTTTTAGATAGGGTTCAACTTATGACGTCTGCTCTTGATGATTACTCTTTATTATTAGACTAAGACATTGATTGGTTTTTGGTATAGATGAGGATTGAATTTTGTAAAAAGTCACCAACTTGAACTTTTCCAAGGGCTTTTTGTAGCCACTTAAACCCTAATTTAGAGAAAAGATGGACGAACACAAGCTAAGATAGACTAGATTTGAATGATGTTACTACAATCTTCCTAACCTCTCCCATTGAATATCTTTGAGAGGAGAATACCTTACATATTGAATGCTCGAAAATGTGTGAAAACACAAGAGCTATTTAGACCCCCAAATTAAAGTTACGGCCCGATTGATTTTACTCTAACTTAATACTAAGTGTGGAATAAAGTAAGTGCGAGCGGATAAACAAACAAACTACTCTAACCCATAATCATTATAACACAACAGTAAAATGAAAGGTAAAAGAGTATGGAAGAAGAATGCAAACACAAGATAACACGCTGATGTGTTATCGAAGAGGAAACCGAAGAACTCGATGAAAAACCTCTCCGCCGCCCTCCAAGCGGTAATCGATCCACTAGACAATCAGTTGGGATACATGGGTTAACAAGAAACCCTCCAAGCCTAATCTACCTAATGTACCTAAGTCCTCCAAGCTCTTACTCCAACAAGGCTTCTCGAAATTATGTCTTATCTAGCTTTTTGGATCCCGCAACAAGCTCCATGTTGCATCTGCCATCCTTGGCTTCTTCCAATACTTCCTAGCAGCACCAAAACCTCACCAAACACTTTGAAAGGGTGTGGTAAGTGTTTGAGCTATCAACCTCTTAAAGATATGAAAATGGAGAGGTGAGAGTTGAGGAAAAACCACAAGCAATTGTGTAGAAGATTGTGGGTATAACAATCTCTAACTCTCAAGGTTTGTTACTAGGGTTTTCTCTCTGAAACACTCCTCAACTTTTGTGGGTAATGTCGGTATATATAGTGTGGGTAATGTCAATATATATAGTGTGGGTACAGAAAGTGTGTATCAGATAGCACAATTTGGCAAAACAAAATGTTTCGTGAGTGTCTCGTGGAAAGGCCTTGCCTGCGAGCTACTCGCGAAACACAGCTGTCTCCATCTGTTCTGACTTTTCGCATTCCAGTCATGTGCAAGGCACATGCATCATTTCGTGAGCTACCTGCGAAAACTCTTCTGTCTTCAATTGCTTGAGTCTTCACACACTCTCTCTCTATCACACAATCCTTACAATTAAATCCCACAATAAATACAGTACAAAATATTGAATAAAATTACAATCAAATTTGGCATGGAATTAAAGCCAGCAAAACATATAGTTGTAAATTACAACTTTACAATCTCCCCCTTTGGCTATTCCGTGACAAAATCCCTAAAACAAACTCTAGACTTAAATGTGAGTTTGGGAACAGTGGCAAAACTCACTCACACCTAATCTAGAAGCTGTGAAGCACTTGCACGTATATACTTGTAATCTGAAACACTTGCACATAAACAAAACTTTCATTAAGCTTATGACAAGTTGAATACATGGTACATACATGAGCAAGTAAAGTACGATCAAGTTTGTAAACACTATAAAACATATAAGCATATCTTGATCATACAAGAACAGTCATTAAAGAATGACTACAATGAACATTTAACTAGTAAATGCTCATCTGAACATGCAATGCAATGAAGACCAACCACAATGATCAATTGCATGTCCAACACACAACCAATGCAAAATACATGAAGTATATGCATTTAGGATACAAGATCCTACTATGGTACAAGTGTGAGGTACTTAAGACATATTAACAATATCTTAAAAGCACAAAAAAATGCTACAAATCATTGAGATAAACACAACTACTAAATATAAACTAAAATTAAAACAAAGTACTAAAGCTTTAAACAAAAGCAATAAAAACAGTAAACCAACATTTATAAAAGCTAAATTAAACAATGGTAAACCGTATGTAATAAACCAATGTATCTAAGTTCTAAGTTATGCTCCCCCTCAAAATTTTCTCCCCCTTTTTAACCAGAATGGCCAAAGAGGCTAGAACTGATCGGACTTTGAATCTGAACCATGGTCTACGGACAAGTCGTCGATCTGAGAAGATAATGCCGTGATCTGACCCTGAACGTATGCAAATTGGTCCGCGGTGTGCTGCACATGGGAGTTTAGCAAGGTATACAGCTGGTCCATTCTAGCAAGAAGGTGATCAAGTCTGTTGGGTCCTCGTGTAGGTGTTGAAGAGGATGGTTGTGCTAAAGACTCTAGGGCAAAAGTAAATCTATCAATCTCCTCCTTTGTATCTCCTCCCTCCTCCTCAACACAATCTCGTGGTATCATATGCACACCTGTTTTGGAGCCTTTGATGTGAGTTGTGCTCCTAGTCACTGTGTGTGCACCAATAGGATAGTCCCTCTGAACCACAGTGAGGCCACTCAGAAGTTTGAGCTTTGACTTTGCAATGAGGCCCATAATGAGTGAGGGAAAGGGCAAAATAGTACTGGAATTCTACTTCTCAATGCTCTTCTTCAACAGATGGAAAATGTGTCCACATATATCAATCTCCTTGTGAGTAAAGAGATTATACAAAAAGATTGTCCTTGGAGTAGACAATGTCGTGAGGTACGTGATCGGATATAAGTTATGGATCATCACATGAGTAAGATTCCTCATCTCTGGATTGAATGGAATGGTGTTCATGGAAGACTTCTTAGGGGAACCACCAAGAGTCAGCACTATATCCTTAATAGAGTCCAAACGGTCCTCATATTGGACTGTGATTGTTTGTGAGGGAGGACGAATCTCCAAAAATTCTTGTATGTTGTCCCTTATAATCACAAACTCCTTGTGTCTCACCCAACAATCTATACGATCCCCTTCCACACTAGCATTTGAGAAAAAATATTTTATTATCTCCGAGTATATAACCCCAACCAAATTCAAGAGCTTTGTCCGCGTCCTTTCCTTGAACACTTCTGGTATGAAAGTGTCCTCAAGGGTATCAAATTTCACGACCCTTTCCATGATAATCGTGGCACTTTTGTAGCAGTCATTATACTTCAAATCTGCCTCCATAGACTTGAAGTTGTCAGAATCTGTGCGAGCACGTTTTGATGACTTCTTGGTCGCAGAATGTTTGGTAGGAGACATCTGCACATTTACATAGACAACCAAGAAAAGAAACAAGTGCACAAACGCAGAACAAAACACAAAACTTGATTAGATTCAAGTTAGTTCCAAACTAAAAGTAAAACAACTTAAAATAGAGTATAACCAACTCAAAACAGAGCAAACAAATTTAAAATAGCATGCTATAAGTAATAAAACATGTAAACAGAAGCATAATGCATGAAGTACACGACTGTGCATGTGTGTGTCTGTGTTGTGCATGTGTTGATGCAAGTGAGTGCAGTAGGAGGTGCATGGGGTGTGCCTAGAAGATGCCTAGTGTGTGCATGGCATGGCATGGCATTGAGGCACAACTTGGGCAAAATGTGTAGAACACACATTCATTGACCAAAACATGTTAAACATGGTCAATCAGGAGTAAACCCAAGCAAAGGGACTCACTTGAGTCCAATTCAACACAAGAATATCACTAGGACATTCTGTCAAACACCTAACATGCAACAGTACACAACACCTATGAAAATGCATGAACATGATGAATTTGCCTCAATACATGTTTAGAATGCCTCATGAGGCCAACATAGATACAAACATTGCAAATGGGACTCAGCCCAATCAAAATTTTGAAAAAATATTTCACAAAAATAAGAACCCCAACCCAGTTTTCGAAAATCCTCAATTTTTAAAATCTTAAGCTAAAATCTGCATAAACTAAGTAGAAAAGATGAATAGAGTGTTAAAAACACATACCTTGAAGTGATTTTGCAGAGATTTTTGATTGAAAATGATGGGGTTTGAGTGAAAACTGATTTTGGGTTGAAAGGGGTTCGAGAGAGGCAGTGCGAGGGAAAAACAAAATGTTTGAAAAACTGTCACATCTGCTACATAAAAACTGAAAACACGCATTTTTTGCGGCTTAGGCAGTCGCGATATTAGTCGTGAGACACATTGAAGCTTTCGCAAGAAGCTGTTAGTCGCGAAAAAGTCACGATAGCCTCTATATGAAATTGAAAAATTCCAGTTTTTGCCTAAAACCATTTCACGAGAAGAGTTTAGTTGCGAAATACTTGTGAGGCAGTAGCGAGACTCTCTGTATGAAAATATGATTTTTGAATTTCCCTTAAGCACATTTCGCAGGAAGCTCTAAGTAGCGAGCTTCTCACGAAACAGCCTTTGAACCAGTTTTTGAAGAAAAACACAAAAATGCATTTTGAACAAAAAACTAAAAGCATGAAAGTATGAAATCACTTTCAAAAACATATAAAACACTCAAAAATATTTTTGGGTTTAATCAACAAGTGATTGAGCATACACATCACATTTGAACATGTACAATCACACAAATGAGATAAGCATTAATTGAATCAAAGTCTTGTGTGTTGTGGGTGAGTATCAAATGTGGAATAGTCCTTAGACCAGAGTGAAGCTTCAATGATTAATTCAATCAAGTCATACATAACTGGTACTCAGTCAAGTGGATTATCTCAATTATAGAAATGAGCATATATGACCTCCCATAAGAGAATTATTACAAAACTCAGAAGCTTTTCATTTGGCTTCTGCATAAATCATAACATTTGATCCTTTTTGGATAATACATCTCTTTTTGAGATCGGTGCTTGAAATTTTTGATATTTCAACATTAAGAGTTAGCCTTTGGCTTTTTGAGTACCATACATTTCAATACAAAAGTCGCTTTCCCTTTTTTCTAGTCAAATACTAGTATGTGCGACAAGCTTTTGCAGTTCATAATCTCTTTTTCATTTTGAGATTTACATTTAGTGAGCTCTATTGCAAAAACATAAAAATAAAGGTGGGAAGATATATAGGCATAAGTCTATGTAAGTATCAAGATCATCAAGACTATTGACCAATCATTCATGACAAGCTTGAAGATCTATTTACAACAATCACCCATAGTTTTCAAGATTTCTCCCACAAAGATATATGTGCATACATAACAAGCTAAGCTCGTAAATGCACTACGCGATAAGTACGAAGGTACTAGGCCAAACTCACATGTGATATACACAACACAAGCGATCAAACTTTTTAAAGATTTTTCAATTTTTATGGGTTTTTGAATTTTTGGACACACTAAAAAACAGAACAAGTAAAGTAAGATCAACAAAAACAAGTATAAAACAAAACTTGTAAAAGAAACATGCTATAAACCAAAAGCAATGCATGACATGATGCATGAACCTATGACCCTAAACATTGGAAGTATTAATGCATGGACATAGGAAGTGGTCATGCATAAGTACCCTTCTGCACCCACACTTTATGAGTGTTTTGGGTGAGAGCCTTAGATGGCGGGGTACGACCAACATAGCTTTCAAACCTCGGGGTGAAGCTAGCAAGGCATAGGGATATGTTTTTCAGCATTTCCATCACATCGCCAATGAGATGTCCTTCACTATTTCCCTTAAATTATGCTCCCCTTGGTCCTCTCCTTGAAGTTTCTTGACCACGCATCGAATCAGCCTTTTTGAGTGCATGAAGCTTGAAACAATTCGGCCTTATGTGTCCTTGTGCGCCACAATGATAACACAAATGCTTTGCTTGAGGCCCCCTTTGATTTCTGTGTAATGACTTCCCTTTTTCCTTTGACTTTGCACCAATGGTTCTCATTACTACAGAAGGGGTCTCAATCTCAGGCTTCACTTTTTTAAGTTTCTTAACATTTTTGGCTGAAATGAACTTCACTTCCTTCTTGGGTTCGCTGCTCGAACTTCCTTCTCCAGTATAACCCAAACCGGTCTTATCATGTGAAGATTTTTGAGAAGATAGCACATTGTCAAGTTTCTTGGTGGAGATGCGCTCAACCTTGACATTTGCTTGAATAATTTCAAGTTCGAGAAACTTGATCTTAGAGTAAGTTGCAACGAACTCTCCTTTAAGTCTTTCTTCTTCACACTTTGATTCCTTAAGTTGCACAAGTATACCCTTATGCTCTTCTTCAATCTTTTTCATCTTTTTCATAGCAAGGTTAGCAACTTTGGCGTATTTGCCACAATATTTCAGTAGAGAATCATAGGCTTCTTGAAGGTTGTTCTCCCCTTCATTTTTGCATACATCTTCATCTTCGGATTCTTCAATTTCCTCATCCTCAGAAATATTACCAAGTTCCTCAACCAAATTGCTTAAGTCATCTTTTGAATCAACTGAGAATTGCCATAAATGCCCTATAATTCCCTTCACTATCACATTCTCCTTCAGTGTCTGAATTTGAGCTGTCAGAATCACTAAGGGTAGTGGCAAACACTTTACCCTTCCCTCTTAGGTAGTTAGGACACTCCCTCTTGAGATGCCCATGGCCATTGCATTCGTAACACACAATTCCTTGAGAGGATTGAAACTCCTTTCCATCTTTCTTCTTAAACTCCTTCCTATCGCCCTTGGAGGATGAAAACTTTCCTTTGTTGAAAGGCTTCCCACTTTTTTTCATCTTCAGAAATTTTCAGAAATTCTTTGCAAGGAATGCTACTTCCTTCTCCACATCATCCTCTTCGGAGGAGTTGTTCATTCTCTTGATGATGGTTTTAAGAGCAAGAGATTTGCTCAATTTATGAGAAGGTAGTCCCAGCTCATATGTTTGGAGAGATCCAATTAGCTCTTGGATTTTGATCTCATCCAAGTCTTTACTCTTTTCTATAGCTGTGACTTTTGCTCGGAAGCTCTCCGGTAAAGACCTCAAAATCTTTCTCACCACCTTAGAATCTTCAATCTTCTCTCCAAGATTGAGCTTAGTAATTACAATTTCATTGAGCTTTCCATAGAAAGAATCGAAAGCCTCATCATCCCCCATCTTGAGCTCTTCAAATCTGGTGATAAGCATTTGGAGCTTTGTGTCCTTGACTTTCTTGGTACCCTCATAGGTAGTCTCAAGAATCGTTCAAGCTTCCTTGGCTGTCTCCACATGCAATATCCTGTGAAACTCATCAAAGGACACACTACAAAATATAGCATTAATGGCCTTACTATTCGCATTGGCTGTTGTGGGTTTAACATACCCATTCTCAACGAAATCCCATACGGACTCTCTATAGCACACAAGAAAGCCCTCATACGGACCTTCCAAAAGGCATAATTGCCCCCATCAAAGAATGGTGGGGCATTAAGAGATTGTGACCGGTCCATCACAAAGGGTTAAGGATCACACTCAGGTAATTAAACCACAATGAGTGTACCTACTCTGATACCAATTGAATGCTCGAAAATGTGTGAAAAAAAAAAGAGCTATTTAAACCCCTAAATTAAAGTTACAACTCGATTGATTTTACTTTAACTTAATACTAAGTGTGGAATAGAGTAAATGCGAGCGGATAAACAAACAAGCTACTCTAACTCATAATTATTATAACACAACAGTAAAATGAAAGGTAAAAGAGTAGGGAAGAAGAATGCAAATACAAGATAAAATGCCGATGTGTTATCAAAGAGGAAACCGAAGAACTTGGTGAAAAACCTCTCCACCACCCTCTAAGTGGTAATCGATCCACTAGACAATCAGTTGGGATACATGGGTTAGTAAGAGACCCTCCAAGCCTAATTTATCCGATGTACCTAAGCCCTCCAAACTCCTACTCCAACAAGGCTTCTTGAAACCGTGTCTTATCTAGCTTTCCAGATCTTGCAACAAGCTCCATGTTGCATCTGCCATCCTTGGCTTCTTCCAATACTTCCCAGCAGTACCAAAACATCACTGAACACTTTGAAATGGTGTGGTAAGTGTTTGGGCTATCAACCTCTCAAGGATATGAAAATGGAGAGGTAGGAGTTGAAGAAAAACCACAAGCAATTATGTAAAAGATTGTGGGTATAACAATCTCTAATTCTCAAGGTTTTTGGCTAGGGTTTTTTCTCTGAAGCACTCCTCAACTTTTGTGGGTAATGTGGGTATATATAGTGTGGGTACAGAAAGTGTGTATCAAATAGCACAGTCTGACAAAACAGAATGTTTCGCGAGTGTCTCGCGGGAAGGCCTTACCCGCGAGCTACTTGCGAAACACAGTTGTCTCCATCTATCTTGACTCTTCGCATTCCAGTCATGTGCAAGGCACATGCATCATTTCGCGGGATGCTTAGTCACGAGCTACCCGCGAAAACTCTTCTGTCTTCAATTGCTTGAGTCTTCACACTCTCTCTCTATCACACAACTCTTACAAATAAATCCCACAATAAATACAGGGTACAAAAGATTGAATAAAATTACAATCAAATTTGACACGAAATTAAAGTCAACAAAACATATAGTTGTAAATTACAACTTTACACATATAATGAGTGGACCATAGAGACATTTATTCAAATCTTCAAAAGCTATTGGAGTTTCTGAGATTTCGGTTGTGATCATAAGTGCATCATCCATATAGCATTCATATAGTAGAAGAGTTTAGAGATTTTGAAACTATAGAAGGTTTTCTACACTAAGTCCATCTACTAGGATTGTAGAGTCTAGAGTCTAAAGATTTTGTACTACATCTTAATCTTCTCTTTACTATAGTAGATTGCTTGTTAGGAGGTTTCCCCTTTTAGTGATTTTACTTTGGGATGGTTGTTCCATTGGTCTTCCTAAATTTACCATATTGAATGTTGTTTTCTAAAAGGTGTATGTGTACAAAATCTGTAAAATAAAATAATGAAAGAATATGAATTATGATGAGGAATACCATTTCCACTCCCATAATCCATTTTATTTTCAGAAAATTCACTTCAACCATTAGTGTCAAATAAATAATACAATTTTGCGGGGTAAAGTTTGGTTTTTTTTTGGGTGATAGTGGAAAAGTTGACAAATAAATATTATATATATATTGAGAAACTATATGGTGAAGATTTGTGTCCAATAATTTGTTAATAAATCCGTTGCATAAGTTGTTGGGGGTTAAAATATATATTTTATTTCAATTGGTATGATAGCTGTTAGATCATATAGAGAATCAGAGATCAAAACTGAATATTTCAAATTTACATATAATTTTTAATTGCAGTGAATTGTATGTACCCAACACACAATATCTACCAAAGTTTCCATCACATTCATGAGCTTGGGTGTTTCACGGTCTTTCTTTGTGGGCGGCTGCACACACAAAACAACAAAGGTTTTTGGTAAGCTAGTTATGGCTGACCTCTTTGTCATCAGAATGTGTACGTAAACTTTGTGTATAATATTTTTTTAAATATTCATGGGGAAAGTACGTTGAGTTTGTCCAAAGAGAGCAAGCATCAACAAGACGGCCTATATGTCCACATACCTCTCCTACCTGACCATGGCTTGTCTCCTTTTGCACTATTTCTATCTAAAAACAGAATTCTCATCACTTGAACTCAGCAGGCCCTCTTCTACCAATCTCGTGATAGCTTGATTCATTTAGGAGAGATACATTGTTGTTTAAAAAAAGACAAAAAAAAAAAAAAAAAAAAGTATTACACTAAGTTTTTGTTACTTGGTTTGGACAATAAATTTTTTTTTTTTTTTGGAGAAACAAACACACACACAAGGAGAGGGAAAATGGTTCTAACACAATGACACAATAATTTTAGTCAACCAATGTTAAGAGTAATGTTACATACATAATAATTTTCACACAAATTGAATTGTTAGGTTTTTATTGATTCTCATTTGGATCTACTACTAGTTAATATCATTTTATCATCTATTATTTACAACTTGTCACTTTCACAGTTGTAAAACTTTTTACAACTATAAAGAGAGTAAAGATTATTTACAACTATAAAGAGAATAAAACTTTTTATTGATATACGGCCGGTATCGGTATGGTGTTGATTTTCTTGGGATAAATACTCACTTGAAGAGAAATATCGATTTTATTTATATTCTAAAATAAAGAGAGTAAAGATTATTATAGAAAAATAATTTTATTGAGAAATAATAAATTATAACTACTTGAATCTAGATCACATATAAATTCCATATAAAGTATTGTTCTTAAAAACCTCAAGCAATCACACAACATATTTATATGAAAAAATTCATAAATTTAATAATTAAAAACCTATGGAAACTTAACCAAAGGTATTTCATTTGCCAAAAAAAAAAAAAAATCCTCTTCTAACTTATCAGCTGTCTTATAATGACATTTGAAGCACGGATACATATAATATTACTAGCAACAAAAATAAAATTGAGAATAGTAAAATAAAAATTTTACTATTCAAGAAAATTAATTTAATCTAATAAGGCACATAAAAATGTAACACAAATACAACTTAGAAATAAAAAGGATGAAACCCTTGTTGTAGGAGAGAATACAAAATTTGGTAATTCCTAAATAATAAATAGATAAACCCTATGAGAAAAAAAGACGAGTACAAATAATTCATAAATTGGAAAGCCCAAAAAAAAAAAAAACATATTTTTGTAGGATAAAAAAGAAGAGTATAGCCATAGAAGGATAAATCTCCATACCTTTAAGTTTAACTCAAATAATAACTGATGCTAACAAATCATGAAGGTAAAATATTTATAGAGGTTTATATAATGGATTTCGTGCATTTAAAATTGCCTATTATGACTTATAAGCAAAAACATAATAACACACACACACACACACACAAATAACAAAGAAGAGAAACATATTTGTAATAGTATGGATGGTAGCTTTGATAAAGCCTTCCACTACCAAAAAAAAAAAAAAAAAACCAACTCAAATAATAACTAATGCCAGACAAATCATAAATGTGAATATTGAATTTCAAGAATTTAAAATTACCTTTATGACACATAAGCAAAGCCATCAATAAAAAATAAAATAAAAAAGAAGAAGATAAACATACTTGTAATAGTGTGGATGATAGAGATAAAACATTCTACTACAAACAAAACAAACTCAAATAATAATAGATGCCGTAAATGAAGAAGTTGTGCATAAGAATATATACAAATACACTAAAAAAAACACTCTATATATAGAGAATTTTCAATTGTGAGAAAGTTAGATCTCTAATCAATCTAGAAACTATAAGTGAAAGAGAATTATTAGGAAAAAAAATTGTATTAGAAAAAAATTATCACAATTAACGTTTAAAAAAAAAAGAAAAAAAGAACAAAACATAAAAACACTAATGGTTACACTATACTAATCTAAGAAAATTAGTTATCTTATCCTATATGTTTCCAAAGTTATACATATCTTGTTAGTTTATCCAAAAAACCAAAACAAAGAAGAAATATGACCAAAAAGATCATTGCATGTTTTGTTAAAACACTAAGTAGAAGTTTATAAGAACAAATAAACTATTATTTCTATCTTAAAATTTTATGCAATTTGGTGAAGTCACATAGTGCAACCATGGCTTCTAAGCTCAAATTTTATTATATAGTATAGTATATGATTATATGATATGATTTGTTTTATAAACTCACAAATACACAAGAAAAAAAAATACACTATATTAAATTCTAGCAGACTCCCATCCCATACCAATCTTTAAAATGTTCAGATTTTTTAACATTAAAAATTAAAAATTAAAAAAAAAAAAAAAACTTATATTAAAATCCATTTTGCACCCTTTAGGTTTAGGATAATTATTATTTTGGTCTGAAATATATTTCAAGTTTTTAAATTTCATCCACAAATTTCGTAAATATTGTCAATAAGGTCATTCTGTTCACAAGGTTAATGGGATAGCTGTCAATATTATTGTTATTAATACCGTATTGGACCCCGTTTCGGTTTGTCCAGTGGAATGGAATATTTCGGTACCGGCCGATTTCGGCATACCGTTTCAGAGTGTTTCGAGATTCTTAAAAAATAATTTATATATATTCTTGTAGAACATAAAATTGTCAATTCTAATAAATAAATAACTAAATATCAAATAATACAAGATTTACTCCTCCTCCTCATCATCATCCATGAGAGAAGGATCAAATTCATCATCAAAAGAACTCCCGAAAGAACTCCCAAATATAACCTTTTTTTTTTTAATTTTAATAACAGGCCAAATCCAATACTAGCCGAAATTTACATCTCAGCTGGAATTGGCCGGAATTTTCCGGAATGGATTGAAACGGCCCGAAATTTGACCCGAGGTGGAACGTGGGGTATTCCGGTACTAGTTTGCATACCGGTACGAAAAATTTCGGCCGTTCCAGTCAGAACGGAACGGAATCAATAACAATGGTCAATATATATTTAACAAGGATGGATTACTCCAAAATCTCCGGTGAGTTATATGCGTGTCAATGACTAACACATTCATTCTCTTGAGACTTCCTAAAGGCAGCCGTCAATATCTGTTTTAATGCCTAACGCATTCCTTCTTTGGCTGTGTCTCACTCTCATCCTCTAACTAGAATATTGTTTTAAGATACTTCGCCGTCTAGATGAGAAAAAAAACAGCCCACCTCAACCCCATCAACCTCGACTTATGACTTATGCTCCATTTAGATTTGTTTATTTCCTACTTAGTGTAACTACCGTCATCTTATTTGGAATTTTGGATAAGAGGTATCGTTATTAAAAATAAAAAATATAAAAGTAAGATGCTTCTTTCTTACTTTGACAACAAAACATCACATGAGATCTTTATATCTGTTAGAGATGTATTAGATATATTAACCCAATATAATAACCCCAAACCTACTTTCTTTGTGTGCAACTACCATCATCCTATTTAGAATTTTAAATAAGAGGTATTGTTTATTAAAAATAAAAAATAAAAAAGTAAGATGCTTCTTTCTTGCTTTGGCAACAAAACATCACATGACATCTTTATATCTATTAGAGATATATTAAATATATTAGCTTAATGTAATAGGCCTAAGCCCACCTACTTTGTGTGCAAGACAAATCTCCTACTTGTAATAAAAGTTTAGGATTTAGTCTACTATATATATTCATGTTATAGTTCGTTGCAACACAGGTTATGTGTTACACTCTTACATAATAAAAATGCAGCTCTTAAGGGTTTCCTCCGTGAACGTAAGCTATCAAGGCTAAATCACATAACCCTCGTGTTCTTATTCTATGCTTCATCTTCTGCACATACGCTAGCATATTTAACATGGTATACACATCAATGCTAATATTTAACAATATCAATTTTTGGCAATTAAATATTTTTAATGGATAGAATGGTCATACATATGACATCCTTATCCTTATCCTTATCCTTAAGGTAAGGTCGCTCTAATACCATTTGTTCCACTACAAAAAATGAGGGCTATAGCTGCAGTTTTAAAACACAGCTATAGACCCTAAAAATGCAGCTATAGCCCCATTTGGTCTATAGCCGTGTTTTTATAGCCACGTTTTTCAAACGTGGCCATATGCCCTCCCCAATAAAATGCCGCTACAAACACTAAAAACGCGACTACAAAACTGTCCTATAGTTGTGGCTATAGGTATATCATTTTTGTCGCATTTATAAAAAAAACGCGACTATAGGGTAGCTATAGCCGTGTTTTTTGTAAACGCTGTTAAAAAAAAGCCCTTATAGCTAGTGTTTTTTGTAGTGTTTAAATGAGTAGCTAAAGTATGTAACATATAAGAACATCATTTTAACTCAAAAGCTTAAGCTTATGAGTTATGGGCTCAACTACATTATATTAATCATTCACATATACTCATGTTATAGTTCGGTGTAACATAGGTTATATGTTACACTCTTACATAATAAAAATGCAGCTCTTAAGGATTTCCTCTGTATGTGGATGTAGGCTATCAAGACTAAATCACATAACCCCTGTGTTCTTATTCTATGCTTCATCTTCTACACATACTCTAGCATATTTAACATGGTATACACATCAATGCTAATATTTAACAATATCAATTTTTGGCAATCAAATATTTTTAATGGGTAGAATGGTCATATATATGACATCCTTATCCTTAAGGTAAGGTCACTCTAATACCATTTGTTGCACTACAAAAAACAAGGGCTATAGCCGCGTTTTTAAAACACAGCTATAGACACTAAAAATGCAGCTATAGCCCTATTTGGTCTATAGCTGTGTTTTTATAGCTGCATTTTTCAAATGTGGCCATATGCCCTCCCCAATAAAATGCCGCTGCAAACACTAAAAACATGGCTACAAAACTGCCCTATAGCTATGGCTATAGGTATATTGTTTTTGTCGCATTTATAAAAAACGTGGCTATAGGGCAGCTATGGTCATGTTTTTTGTAAACGCTGTTAAAAAAAGCCCCTATAACTAGCGTCTTTTGTAGTGTTTAAATGAGTAGCTAATGTAAGTATGTAACATATAAGAACATCATTTTAACTCAAAAGCTTAAGCCTATGAGTTATGGCACTACAAAAAAAAGGTCATTTAGGATGGGACTTGGGCCGCGTTTTTATCTCAAAAAACGCGGCCTCAGAACCTGTCTATAGCCCCGCGTGGAAAACGGGGCTTTAAGGTTCTTTGAAGCCACGTTTTTGAAAACGGGGCTTTAGGATGGGCCTTGGGCCGCGTTTTTTATGGCCGCGGCTTAAAAAACGCGGCCCAAGGCCCCCGCGTTTTGTAGTGTGGGCTCAACTACATCATATTAATCATTCACTCTTTTTATTATTAATTAATGTGAGATTTTACTCTCATGCGTATACTCAACAAAACGATTTTCCATAAAAAAAAAATAAAAAATAAAAAATAAAAAAAATAAAAAAATGGAGCAGAAATCTTCTAGCCTCATTGATTAGCAATAAGCTCAATCTTTTGAATTTTAGTTCTTAGTACTAGAGGAGGCTCTATTACCTAGAGAAAATCCCCTAAAAATAGTGCTTTGTACACCAGGATTTATCCCTAGCAAATTGGATAGCCTGCATTGCAGATAGTGCTTTTGCTTCAGTATGTGTCCTTTTTTGCACTAGTTTTCCACGCAGACTAAGGACTTAAAACTGCAGGATGTGTCTTTTTTTCATTCCAAAGAATGCCAGTGCAGGTACCTTCTTCCCAAAGAATCACATACCAAATGGTCTTACAAAACTAACATGGAGGAGGTGTCCAACTTGCATTTTATATCTCCAGATTCTCCACCATTACATTATGTAGTTGCTGTGAATTTTTTATTCTGCTGATATTCCAGCAAACTTCTTAACACGATCCTTGATAATGGGTTCGCTTTCACTAGCTGTCCTCCATGCATGTACATAGCAATTCCTATATCGACATATATATACCATGCTGTGATTAAAAATATCTATATTATGACTGTCCAACTTCTGCATCAAGGCATTAACTAAGAGTGAAATCAGATAACCCCTAGCACATTTTTGGGTCCTGGTGTTACTGTCCAAACCCCACTCGCCACTGCATAGTTTATAGTGCATGTGTCTGGACACCCGTTTCACAATCTTAAAAACATTCTATTATTTGAGCAAAATGTGGTAAAGTGCAAAATTGTTGTGAGTTTGAATGTCAACATGCCTTGTGAGTGACATTTGAGAGCAACCTGATGTGAGCCCGTCCTAGATATAAGGGCCCAAGATAAACTACGTAATAACCCTAGGGTTGAGAAATGAGTCATCATGTACGCTATTTGATTTAGGTCTAAGAACTATTTTGACTCCAATGTGTAGAGATCTAACACAACCACACTTTGAGTCCAGAGTTAGGGTATGGGTGTGAGCGCTTCGATGAAGAAATCCTGACTCTTATATTTTACATTGGCTAATATCCAAAGTTCTTGATCCCAATTACGTAGAAGCGTTAATCTCATTTAAAATGATTTCAACTCATGTGTCAAGCCCAATAGTGTTTCCCCAATACTCAAGCTCATTCCTAGCCCAATGTGTAATTTCCCAATTAAATGGTGTTTGTTGCTTTTACACTAGCGTATGCCAATTTGGAAGTGACGTACGCCACTTAGAGCACTCACAATAATGTTGCAAAAATGACTAAAATACCAAAAACACACACCACAGCAAAAGAGGTAAACCTAAAAAATTTTAACTGATTGCTATAGTGGGTTGCTATCTCTAGCAGCCCACTGTAGTTGGAAGGTCTATCTAAAAAACCATTTTTTATTCCCCCACACGCTCGCAAATCACTTCACACGCATAAAAGATTTTTTTTTTTCTTTCTTTTCCTTTCTTTTTGCTCTCTCACTTCTCCTTTACTCTCTACTCTCTGCTTCAGCCTCAGTCCATGTTAAATCGAATTGTGGACATTGGCATTGAGGTGAGATCAAATTCGTGGGTTTGGGTTGCCGATGCTAGTGGGTTTTGGTTGCCAGTGCTAGTGGATTTGTGGGTTTGGGTTGCCAGTGCACTAGCACTAGCAGCTCCATGTTAAGGTCAAGGTGGTCACAAGACCACCCTGGCCTGGAAAAAAAAAAATCATTATTATATATAAAATTTAAAAATTTTATGATTTTTTTTACCTTAAAAAAAATGTGTAACCACCCTAAATTTTTTTTTTTTTAGGTCCAATATAATTAAATTTTGGACAAAGTTTAGCAACAAACTTGGTTGTAAATTAAGGTTACAACTCTACTTAATATTTTTTTTTTATTGGATATGAATTTTAACAATTCCACAATTAGATTACATTTTTTTTTCTTATATCCTCCATGCTTGCAAAACGTCAAGAAGGTTAAAGATAAATAGCTTATGTCATCAATCAAATGTTTAATTTTTGAGTTTTTGTAGTCTAAAATTATATGCAAAAAATAAGTTTTGGATTAAATAGTAAATAACATCCGATTGACATGAAACTTGACATGTGTTTTAAGAACATAAAAAAATATACAATTCAACGGTTAGATTTTTAAAATATGTAGTCATGTTAATTTTTTTTTAGTGAAAATTGTAGTCTTAGGCTGCAATAAGTTTGTAATCAAACTTTGGCCTTTTTAACAATATATTGGGCATTTACAAACAAAAAGAAAAATCCAAAAATTTTTTATTTAACTAAAATTTTAAAAGAAATATAGTTTTTAGCATTGATAATGAGATATAGTCATCTTTTTTATTAAATATTGTATAATTTAAGTTTCTTAATGGCCATCCTGGAAAAAATTTCTAGAGCCGCCACTGTGCTAGTGGGTTTTGGTTGTGTTTTCTAGGTCTAAGTTGTTGTGTTTTTTGGGTTTGGTTAAGTGTTTTTTTCTCGGTCTAGTGCTGGGTTTTTCTTAACGACAGTGACTGTAATGGTGGATTTCTTGGTGGAGTTCTGATTTTTTATTTTTTTTTTGGATATCTTGGCTGTGTTACTCTATTTTTAATGGGTTTTGTGGTGGATTGTTGATGATGGTGGTTGTTGTTGTGGTTGTGGTTATGGTTTTGTTTTGGATTTTTTGTTTTGCAGTGGGTTATGGCTGCCACGGGTGGTGGTGGTGGTGGTGGCGGCGGCAGCAGCAATGTTGTGGTTGTTATTTATTGTGTTAAATATATTATTTTATTATATTGTTTATATTATTTTAATGTGTTGAATGTTAATATAAAACCTTGGCTGTAGGGTGTATTATAAAGTGGGTTGTTAAAATAAATAAAGTAGTATTTTGAGTTGCTAAAAGATTTTTTTAGATACTTTGCTGTGAATGCTCTTAGGGATTAAGAGCCCTAAAACTACTCCATTCTAAACTGGTGCCTAGATATTGAGCTTTCCACACCCATCTACAGTCATGGACCATTAAGAAAACACTACACAGTATTGTCTTTCATTTCCTTTGGAGTTAATTTACTTAATGGTGATAAGAATAGCCTTGAAAGAGAGAGATTCTAGTTATTTTAATTTCCAAAAGAATCATTTTGAAAAACAACACACTCTCTCTCTCAAGGTACCCATTTCCATTATATTTTCCTTCTTGAAATCGCTATTTTATTTAACTTTTTTTTATTTTATTTAAGTCCATCTTGCTAGAATTCGATCACTATATGTTTATCTTGCATAATTGTTTAGTAAAGATTCCATTGAGAAACATAACAAAATAAATGTGAAACATATGTTTTATATAAGTTTAATTATAGAAAAACAAATAGTTTTCATAATAATTTTTTTTATTATTATAAATGGGAGTTTATATATATACTCACACACACAAGTGTATGTGAAAAAGTATTTGTATTTTACTAGCTATGTTGGAATCATGAAATGAATTTATTTTAAGGGTACATGGACACAATCTATGTTTGTAGGATTCACCACCATACAAAATGAATGTTTTATGCAACAGTTATGTAAAATAATAAATACTAAACTATAGGGTTAAATATGCAATCTCCCTAAACCTCTTTTTTATTTTTCGTGACAAAAGGATAAACGGGCTAAAATACAAGCAGAGATCATCCCATCTCAATCTTAACACAGGATCCTAATGAGAATGGATGAGATGTAGATAGCCCCTCATGTGGAAGAGCAGGAAGCCCAAAATGCCAAACAATGGACTAGAAAATTTAAATCTCTGAGTGGGAGGAAGGGTCAGCGTTTAGGATGACATGACATTGATGGCATATTTGTAATCTCATTCAAAGAGGAAAATTTTTAAGTACTCTTGGAGTATAGAGAAATTGTGCTTCCTCCTCTCACATTCATAGTGGATTTCACCATGAATTTAATGAGTGAACCCTACTATGAATGTGAGAAAATGGAGTATTAACAAGTAGCAACTAAACTTATTCATTATTTCCATAAAAGGATGCCAATAAGCAAGTTTTGGTTGGCATATTTATTGTTTTTGCCTATCACATCTTTTTTGTGTTATTGCTTATAATTAGATCTATCTGTTGTTCCTTTTTACTTAATCATAAAAGTAAATTGTTGAAATATATTCAACCATCAAAGTAGACTTGTTAATTTTTTTTTGTGATTTATGTGAATGTATTGTTGTGATTGAGTTTGCGTTGATGTAAAGTGGATTTCTTTTAATATAGAATTCCGTTTTCAAAAGAATTTCTATTGGCCATTGACTTCTTGACGTTGTTATTTTATAACCGTCGTGATAGAAGTATAGAACTTGTTCGAAACTTGACATTTTGGATTGTAGGCAGTATTTTGGGATAACAATCTCATGGACCATGGTTGCATACTGTTATATTTAAGGATTCACTCTAATGATTGTTATATATTGTAGACCAAATGGTTCAGTGGTTGATTCCAGGGGCGGAGTTTGGGGGTGCCCTAGCCCACCCAAAAAATTCCCCTAATTATTATAGCTAATACTTACTAAATACCCCTACCTACTTTTTGTTTTTGGGTTTATTAAATTCCACTTTGTTTCTTTGGTCTTGAAACAGAGCACAACTTCTAAACGAACCATTGAGGAACTTTAAGTCCTCCACTAGCATGCCTTACATTGAATTTTTTAGTTTGTCCCTACCATATTATAATTTGAACCTTTTTATGGGTCCACATTAACCAAAATAATAGAAATTCACATATATTACACTCAGTATTTAGCTACCTACTAATAGTTTCATTCATAACTTGAGTTTTGGCTCTAAAAAAAATTAAAAATAGGTCATTCATGTGAGAAATATCTCAATAGATAAATACAATATTATGAATAAGCATTTTTTGTTTTGTAGAGTTTTTTTTTTTTTTTTTTGGGTATAATTACATTAAATATCACTTGGTATTTAAATGAATAGCTTTTAATTTTTCAAATTGGTCTCAAATATTATATATTTACATAATGTGTGTAAGTACGTGTATCATATATAAATTCCCCCCCCAACTCAAATCCTAACTCCACCACTGGCTGATTCTCTTCAATAGGGGTTCTTTTGTTAAATTATTTGACAAGCCGAAAGTGCATGGATACTCGTGTAATACAAATGGCTAGTAATCTTAAAGTTGGTAAATACCTCTTGTGTTTGTGAATGAATCAATATAGATTATCTTGGTTGGAGATATAGATACTGCACTATAAATCATTGAGCGTAATGATATTTGATAAATGTTTGGTATATATAAATGAAGACATTCTTATTTCATTTAGCCTCTGTTTATGAGATTTTTCAATGAGTATTTATATTGAGATGTGACTTTAAACTTTATAATGATGATCATGTTTGGTGGTGGTTGTTCAAAAAGATGTTCTTAGCCTTAAATGTGCAATGGTGTATGGGCTAGATGAATAAAGGAAATTGGGAGTTTAGATGGAGGCAAAAATTTTGAATATATTTAAAGGACTCATTAATTGATAATTAAAATAGTATTATGAGAGCTATTTGTAATAATTTCAAAGTTGAGGATATAAGCCCAATATTTTATTGCATTGAATTTGAAAAAGAATGAGACGAATTTGAAAAAGAATGAGACAAATTGCACACTAATGGTGCTGTAATTATGGGGTTTCACTCTCAGTTAAGACTGTACAATTCACCCCTAGGCCAGAGGTGTTATTTATTTATAAAGTTTAAGACACAATTGTTTGTATTGATATGGAGGACACATGATTGTTGTATTTGAGCACATATAGCCTTATTTAATTACATATATGTATATTTATTTTTTAGCATGCGTGAACTTGATTGGATATTAAAGTGTTTAATCCCAATATATCGTTTTGTAATATTTCTTTGGATGAAATATATGTTACATGCCTTAGTTGACTTACTTGAGTTGTCTAAAATTTGGAATGCACAAGAATCTGTTATGAGTGCTTATTAAGTAAGCAAAGATGAGGTATTAGAGATGTTCATTCATCATAAGAATGAAGTTGAGAAATAACTCAATGAATGCAATAAGTTCTTGATTACCATAGAACTTGTGGGGGGAAGCTATTATTTCCACCATTTTTTTTTTTTTCATTGAGATACCTTAAAAGAAAATCACTAAGACACATTGTGAATTATGGAAAGAGTGATTGCCTTTCTATAAATTCATTAAATGTGGGAGTGCTTGGTGAAGGTGGTGGTTCCTATTCTTAAAGGATAAAGATAGGACCAAAAGCAATTTTTTCTGTTTTCATTTATTATAGTCATAACAGTAGTGCATGGTGGTTTCTAATTTATGAATCTATTATTATATGCATGAAAATTAATTAGAATATATTTCAAGTATTAAAATTTCTTAAAAGAAAGTTTGAGTATGCATTTAGTACCTCTCATGATCAAGAGTTGATGGAAAAGAGGTTGAACCTAAGCATAGTAAAAGGACGAATGTCATTTCGTTTGGTTCAAATTTTTTAATTTAAATGTTAGAAGATGAACTTGAAACTTCAAAGAAGTGATATCTTATAGTGCAATAAATCCATCTTGGAAATCTATGCATAGTAATTGGTGGATCTACCACCTAGGGATTTGAGAGTTGATGGAATTATTGACTATTACAAGGCGAGACTTATTGTAGAAGATTACAAACAAAAGGAAGATGTGAGTTTTATTGATACACAATAAACCAAAGGTGTCAATGATTCCTGTACAAGGAAACAAAGTGTGTAGGCTTATTAAATCTTTGTATTGATTGAAGCAAATTTCAACGCAATGACATGAGAAATTTGACAATGGGATCGTGTCAAATGAGTTTAGATTTCATGCTACTAGTGTGTGATGTGAAATATATCATAACAGGCTATGTCTTTATGGGACATGCTCGTGTATGTAGCAATAATAAAAGCTACCAAGATGATGTCGACCAATAATTTCAACTCGAAAGATATAGGTGTTATAGATGTGATACAAGAAATGAAAATTTCTAATACATCTAATGGACTTATCTTATCTCAATTACATGAGAGATGTGATAACAGTCTAGTGAGAACACTTTATATGAAGAGCATATGTATTTTTTGGGAAGTCTTTATAAATCTAAACAAACATGCATTGTTGGATACTTGTGCCTCCTATTTGCATATATTGGTAGGGCACAGAGTTATGGTAGGTCTCTACATATTTGTTGGAGACAATACCTTGAGGTTGTTGCTTTCAAATGGAAGTACTTCCAGATTATAAAATGGATCCAAAATCAATTGTTTGAGTGGAGAGCAAGTAAACTGCACGCGTTCATTGAGGGGAATGGGATTAAAGCCTATTACCTAAAAGTCTTCGGGATGGCAACCGAATCTAGCTGACTGGAGATCTCAAGATCTAGGTTCAAACGGACAACTGAATCATGGAGACTAGTTATATCACTATGGAGATAACATCTCCCACCCATTCCTATGATGAAATAGTGATGCCTGTAAGAGATGTTCAAGATAAGCTTTGCTTTTAATGATTCTTAAATCTTGAAAATCTAAGTAGGGTATGGCAAGATATTCTTAATAAGAGTTACCTGTATAAGTGTGAAGTGGGCTGCTTCCATGAGAGTTTTAAGGTAAAATTCTTTAGAGTACTTCATGAATTTACCGAGATATGTTTAGGGCCGAAATGAACAAAACTATAAGAACGAACTATGTGAATTCTATTGTCTTGGTATACACAAACAACTGATAGTTCAAAAACATTGTGTTCACTAATTAACCAGTATATTCGATAGTCTTTCACAAAGGAATGTTCAAAACCAAAAGCCACCTCTCCCAATATAGTAACTTTTCTTCTACTCTCTCTGTGTTTGCATTTTCATTTGCATTGTGTTTTGTCAATTTCCATTCATGTGGGAGATTGTTAGAAAAATAGTGGAATAAATAAGAAATTGACTACTAATGTATCCACTTGAACATGGTATTAAAGTGATGAGAATCATTGAGTCCCACATAGGAAATGATAAAGAATATGAGAATATGGAGATAACATCTCCCACCCATTCTTATGATGAAATAGTGATGCCTGTAAGCGATGTTTAGGATAAGCTTTACTTTTAATGATTCTTAAATCTTGGAAATCCAAGTGGGGTATAACAAGATATTCTTAATAAGAGTCATCTATATGAGTGTGAAGTGGGCCGCTTCCATGAGAGTTTTAAGGCTAAATTCTTTAGAGCACTTCATGAATTTACCAGGATATGTTTAGGGCTGAAATGAACAAAACTATAAGAACAAACTGTGTTCGAAAATGAATTGTGTGAATTCTATTGTTTTGGTATACACAAACAACTGATAGTTCAAAAAAACTGTGTTCACTGATTAACCAATATATCCGATAGTCTTCCACAAAGGAAGGTTCAAAACCAAAAGCCACCTCTCCCAATATAGTAACTTTTCTTCTACTCTCTCTGTGTTTGCATTTTCATTTGCATTGTGCTTTGTCAATTTCCATTCATGTGGGAGATTGTTAGAAAAATAGTGGAATGAATAAGAAATTGATTCCTAAGGTGTCCACTTGAACATGGTATTAAAGTGATGAGAATCATTGAGTCTCACATCAGAAATGATAGAGAATATGAGTTTATATTCTCATAGGTTGGACATTGGATTGGGTTTTAGGCATATGTGGACTAGGCCCTCTTATCCAAATAATAATAATATTTTATTATTTCAAAACAATGTGTTTGTTTAGTAACGTATATATTCATAGTCCCTTATTAATGAAAAATAACTTTTGAGAAACTCCTAGAGAGAAAATATTTTGTGCATTAGCATTTGAGTCAAAGAGAGAGAAAGAAACATAGATTAGTTTGCAAAGCACGGGCCTTGTGTGCTTCTTTTCTGTGTTGTAGATCATTTTATCCTAGGAAGTAGATGTCCGTGAGTCTAAAAGTATCACAGATTGTGTGAGAGGCAAAATCTGTCTTAAGGAGATTATGTCAAACACAAGACTTGATCTGTATCATTCATTCTTTATACATTTGGTTTGTGAGTTTTTAATTATATTGCAGATTTCTTTTTATATATACAATATCTATTTATTATTTTTGCATATCACACCTTTTTTGTATTATTACGTACAAATTAGATTTGTACGTTTTTCTCTTATACTTAATCACAAAAGTAAATTATTGAAATATATCTAATAAAATATATCTTATAGAAAATGGTGTGATAATGGGTATTATATAAGATATTTATGACAAGAATAGTCTATAGTTATTGGTTACTAATTACCCATAAGAGTCCAACAACTATACTGTCCAATGGCTATTTTTCACTTAATTATTGAATTGCTAGAAAATAAATTATAATAATAATAAAAGTATTTGGAACATACAGTCACACCGACAACCTCTACAAACATTAAATAAGATGGTATTATTGATGCAAAGAAGGATCATGGCCCAGGCCATTTGCCCTCTCTGCTTGCTTCCAAAACAATGAGCCCACGTAGATTAGATGGATCGAGCTTCATTTCCAATTTTATCTGTCTGGATAATGTACTCCAGATAAAACCTGGATCCGTAGGACTGGTAGGTGCATCAATTATTACGGATTATTATGGTGTTTCGGGCCACCATACACCCGTCCTTACTTGTAGCAAATGTAGTTAGCTAGGGTCTTATCAAATCAAGGAGCAGTGTCATCGTGGGTGAGCAAGAAGGGTCTCGTACGTAACCATTCAAGAAGCAAGTATTGAGATATTTTTTATGATCTCAACAGCTTCCATTAAACTGGGAGTGGGGATTTATGTTCGTTCTGTTCCTGTGGCCTGTGGTAACAAGATGAAAGCCCGTACCATATACGGTAAATGTTTTAAGACAGGACACGTTGTGTTGTGTGTAAATTTGTGGTGGTGGGTTGCATCCTGTTCTGTACCATGTACCACACGGGCTGTGTCAAAAAATAACATGTCACTGTATTCCCTTAACTCATTGTCATCGAGTAAGCAAGCTGGTCTTTCGTTCATAATTCTAGCTAGGTTGATGGATGTATTGCACATGATGTGATTAGTATGGATGATTGAGACTTAAGGTTGCAAAAACTAACTTTAAATCTCAATCATTTAATATAAAAAATGAGTAAAAGTAAAAAAGTACAGATAAAAAAGTAAAAAAAGTTGCGAGCGAATTGGGTGAATTGCTAGGTTGATAAGGTGAGTGTCAGAGTTTTTTTTTTTTTTTTTTCACTAATAATGAGAGTGTTGAGACTTGAGAGACTTTTGGTGAGAGTTTTGCTAATAATTTTCCACGATGGTATGATGATACTGAGTGCATTAGTTTTTTGTTAATTAATTTGTATTTTTATTTATAGAGGAAAAAAATAGAATTGTAATAAAAAAAATGGAACTTTAAAAAATTGTGTATAAACAAATAAATTTAAAAGTTAAAAGTATTCTCAATTTCAGATTATGTATTGTCTATTTTTGATCTTCATTGATTGGGTATATAAAAGTGGCCACCCCTTAGCATATGACTATGACTTGAATCTGATTGAAGACTAGACCTAGGAAGCACGGGTCTGGCGACCAGGATCATTGCACCTATGTCGGACTCAGGGACGGAGCCAGAACTTTGAGTTAGAGGAGGCGGTTTTACAATTGGCTGTGTGCAGTGATTTCAACTTTTGATTCTGCTACTTTTGTAGGTAAGAACAAAATTATTTTTGTTTAGAATTTTTTAAAGGGCAGGGTTATTTATTTTGGATAAAATTAGTTAATTGAGTTTAATTTTATTTTAAGTTTTACTAGTAATTTATTTTTTCCTGGGCTTGTATATTTTTTTTAGATATTAGATCTATAAATTTTTTTATGGTCACTAAAATGAGAAAAATGCTAGAGCTACAAGTTTTTTATAAATTACTTATGTAATAAGTGGTTACTGGTAAGTAAAAAAATGATGTAAGTGGTGTGCCCATATGTGAACCAATAAGAATTTGCTACCAAAAAGGTTTGTAAAAATGTTATAAAAAAATTTGTGAATATAGCATTACTCTTAAAAGAATCAATGATATTGTTAAAGGAAAATAAAATGTAATTTTATAGAACAAAATTGCTAAAATTAATACACATATATAAAATAATATTTTAAAAAAAAATAGGTGGGGGGCCATTGCCCCCTAGTCCAAGGGTAGTTCTGCCCCTGGTCAGACTCTTGGGGACGTGGCGTGTGGCATTCGACACGGCTGCGCGTGCATTCCCCAACAATTTTTTATTTTTTTCATTTTTTCCAGCTGGAATCTCTGTACCGCTCTAGCACAAAGGAGGTGAAAAAAATAAAAAAGAAGATAAAAGAAAATAAAAAAGATGATGATGATAGGAATAAGAGAAGAAGAGAGCACTGTGAGACTCACGGTCTGATGAGGAAGGAGCTAAAAGTTTGAACTTTGAATAAGAGTAAATGAATAATAAAGAAAGAAAAGACTAAAGAGAGTATGTGAAAATATGGTCTTTCACACGTGTAGGCAAGGACGAAGTCAGAACTTTGAGTTAAGAGGACGGCTTTACTATTGACTATGTGTCACAGTTTCAACCTCTGACTCTGCTATTACTTAACCGCTAAGGGTTTTTTTTTTTTTTTTTTTTTTTTGTGTGGGAGAACAAAATTAATTTTGTTTTTTTAAAGGGAAGGGTTGTTTATTTTGGATAAAATTGGTGATTGGGCTTAATTTTTTTTAGTTTTACTATTAATAATTTTTGTTGTTGAGCTTTTTTTTTTTTTTTTTGGCTTGTATATTTTGTTTTAGATTTTAGATCTATAAATATTTTTATTGTCACTAAAATGAGGAAAATGTTAGAGTTACAATTTTTTTATAAAAAAAATTACTAATGTAATAAGTGGTTATTAATAAGTAAAAAAATGATATAAGTGGTGGGCCCACATGCGAAATAATAAGAATTTGCTACCAAAATAATTTGTAAAAATGTTGTAAAAAAGTTTGTGAGTATGACATCACTCTTAAAAGAATCAATAATATTGTTTAAAGGGAGCAAAATATAATTTTATAAAATAAAATTACTAAAATTAACATATATAATAGTATTTTTTTAAAAAAAAATTAAGGGGGTCCATTGCCCACTTTAGTCTAACAATGGCTCCGTCCCTACTTGTACAAGCTGTGAAATGACATAAAGCTGCTAAAAGGAACCTTCATGGAAGGTTCCTTGTTTACAATTACCCAAAATGGTAGTTGTATTTACCCAAAAAAAAAAACCATAAAGAAATATTTATTTTACTCACAATTTCACTTTATTTGAGTTTAATATATATATATATATATATATATTGTAAGGACACGATTCGCGACGGACCGTAACAGTATCGGGTTCGCGCCACGTAAAAAGGCCCAAACAATATCATTTGTAGAGCGTGGGTTTAAAAGGCTAGGCCTTGATCGCCAGGCGGTGGGTTTTTCGTGGTATTCGTGCGTGTCTAGGTTATCTTCACCCATGGAGTCTTTCTCCTGGAGGTGGGCTGGGAGGCTCTGGTTTTTGGCCATTTTTCCCAGCCCCCTGGTTGGTGCACCTTCCTTTTTATTATATAGTCCGTCTTGATTGATCCTGACCCTCCACTTGTAGGTCAAGCAGGAGCTTATTTCTGTATCCATCCCATCAACCGTCCCGTCTAACTTTCTATTAGTTGCATGGATCGAAGTTTACACCGTCCAAACGTCTTTTCTCATTAATCAGTTCTGGGTATTGGCAGGTGCATTTACTGAAGAGGGGACGCATTTTCCTTGGTCCAATTTCACACCCTGCTTCCCTATGGGCCCCATTCCGTTCACATCCCCTTGAGGGGGCTGTTTGGGGATTGCCTCCACCATGATGTTGGTCTTCCCATTGAAACTCTGGAATGCCAAGGACAGGGTAAGTTCTCAGCCGTTCCCCTTGCTACCCCGGCCATTGATCATTCGTCCTCGGCAAGATACCTCCTCGGCACGGGCCCTGGGCCCAGATAGAGTTTGGGCCGGATTGCAGACCTCTCGGACCCACAATAGCCCCTCAAAATCCTGCTATCCGTCTCCTCGGACGGATAGGAGGGTTTTGATGACATCAGAGATCTACCAATGTCTATCAATCCTTGTCATCTATCGATTCTCGAGGTTTTTCACCTGCTCAAGGCACGTTCCTAGAGCCGTTAGAAGGCGAAACGTGGCCTCATTAAATACGGGCGGCTTTGTGCTTCCCACGTTCAATGGTGTGATGGAAATCGAACGGTGGTGATCTCCTGGCCTCTTTGGGCGGGAAAAAGGGCATGCAGTTACCCTAGAAAGTATAAAAGATTTTTTGGAGATGGATCCGTCTCTTCAGTTCTGCACTTAAGAGTTTTAGTGCGTGTATCCTGGGTTCATCTGAACTTCCGCCCAAATTCAAGTCTATCTCAAGCACATATAGCCCATCCGAAGCGTAATTCTCCTTTTAGGTAAGTTCCCTACCTCCAATAACTCGCGTTTTTTCTTTTCTGAGTTTATTTCTCTTTGGCTCCCTTTCTTTTCCGTCGCGGGTTAGGTTTGTTTTAGTAAATGACAAAGGCGACTAAATTGAGATTGAGGAAGTTGGTCGATACTGAAGAGGCGATGAATAAGTTCATCGTTGATTATAGGATTCCCCCCAACGTAAGTCTGGAGCACTGTAAGATGGGGGAATGGCACTATAGGAGGGGAACGGGCGCAGTGGTAATTCTCGTCCTTGCCTTTGTTGAGGGAGGCATGAGAATCCCTATGGGGCTAGTGATGAGGGGTTATCTCAGGCATTTCCGTTTAGCCCCCACCCAATGTGCCAGCAACATTTTTAGGATTCTGGGGTGCGTGGACGCTTTAAATGAGAAGATGGGTTTAAGACTGACCCACCATAATGTAAACTGGTGCTATAACCTCCAGAAATTGAAAGGAAAAACCTACTACATGAGGTCGAGGGACGAAAGGGTTCGGTTGATCCAGTGCCTCCCAGATTCCAACAAGGGACTGAACAAAGATTTCCTTATCGTCTCTGGGGAATGGCACGATGGCGATCCATGCCCCGTAGTAGAAGGAGAACCAGGTGGGGTACTGGGAATGGAAGAGGGATAACCCTTTGAACCATTCTAATCTAATGTCGTTCGATAACTAACCATGCATATATGTTTGTTGGTTTTGTAGATGAACACGCCTACACACGGCATTTTCATTTAGTCAATCGGGCGGACTTGGAGACCGTCTTACAAGCGGCGGTTTTTGTGAATGACAGTGATGGCCAAGTCCGAGCAGCTCACAAAATACTAGGGTACCCTCCTGTGCAAAAGTCATTTGGGGACACAAAGCATGTGATCAGTGCCCGCCGTCCTTGGCTTCCCAAAATTACCGTAGTTGAGAAGGGATTTTTAATCTCCCAAGAGCCAGCTGTCCCCGAGAACGTTCCCCAGGTGGGCCCCTCCTCGTCTTACCAAGCAGCAGAGGACGAAGGTGAGCCAGATCAACCGGAGGAAGGGTTCGAGGTATTTGACTTAGTCTACCAATCTGAAGACCCTCCTGGTGACATAGGTGACCCAGCCTTGTCCGAGGCGGAATTGTCGTTAATAGGCGCCTCTTCTCAAGCCGAGATGGGAGTCAAGCGAATACCTTTGACCCCCCTTCTCCAACTCCTCGAGGACCAACCAGGGAAGGATACCCAGGAGACACCACAACCCAATGCTCCTCCTCTACCACCTCGACCCCTTACAATCCAAACCAGGTCATCCTCCACCAAGTCCCAGCCACAATCCACCCGCCCCGAACCTCCCACTTCCTCCCAACCAGCTCGGCCTCCTAGACCTGAAGGTGCTGATTCCAAGAGAAAGAGGAGCCCCAAGGGCAAGGACATTGTGGACGAGGGAAAATCCCAACCTCCTAAGGAGAAGGATGAGACTCCGCGCACAAAACAACTGAAGATCGGACCCCAAGGCAAGGGCAAAGGAACCGAAGTTCAAACTTCTCAAGGCAAAAGAAAAGGAATTGATTCCCAGTCCCTACCGAGTGCCTGGCTTCCTACCCCAATGCTTCACGGGGGTCCATTACTGGAGACGGCCTCTCTGAGGGACCTTGGAGACGGCGAGGGTGGCTACGTGGCGGATGCATTAGGGAGAACCATGTTACTCCCTAATGACATGGATGAGCTGAGGAGAATGAGGATGCAGGAGGTTTTTCTCAGTACTAAGAGATACTTGGGCATGGTAAGATTTCTTGAAACCTAACACTTTATTAACTCTTGTCACCGGTTTGTCACTCACTACACGCTCATCTTTCTTGACAGGCTCTCCAGGCAACCTATAGGATGGAGGAAGAAGTGCATAACAGGAGTAAGGCGGCCGAGAACGAACGCAAGAAGCGCATAACGGCCTCAAAGACTCTCGAAGCTTCTGAAAAGGAACTTGCCAAAGTCAAGGATGACTTAACAATAACTACCCGCGAGAGGGATAACGTCTCGGCGGGCCTTGCTAGTGCCCAAAAACAGGCCAAGGACCAAACAAAGCGTGCACTTGAAGCCGAGGACCAGTTACGAATAGCCAAAGACCTGATTGAGGATTTAAACAAGCAGCTAGCCGCGGCTGTGCATGAAAAGGGAGTGGCAGAATATGCCCGAGATGAAGCCCAAAGGGCAAAGCAGGAGGCCGAGTTTGCCAGGAATGAGGCAGAGGCTGCCAAGAATACGACCGAAGATGACGGTTACAACATGGGAGTCGCCGAGACCCAAGCCACCCTTAAGGCGCAGATTCCTGGAGTGTGTAGGTTTTATTGCTCCCAGGTCTGGGAAGAAGCTTTGAAGCGAGCTGGGGTGGATGCTTCATCAAATTTGTGGAAGGCGGAGAGCATATTCTATCCGGCGGCCATCCGCGAGACCACTTCCACCAGCTCTGCGGCTACGGATGATCAACCCGAGGAAGAGGTCACCCCGTCGGAAAACTTACAAGCCAGCGGTTCCTCTAGCAAGGCGCCCAAAGAGGGAAAACTTCAGGATGTGATAGTGATATCACAGCATGCGGATCCTGAGGCACCTACAGAGGTTACTGAGCCCAAGGTTGGCATTCAGGTGTCCAGTACAGAAGAGCCAGCCACACTTACGTAGCCACCACAGGCCACTCTCCTTACTATGGTCCCTCAGAGTACCAGTGCTGGCCCTGTTCAGCCTTCCCCAGAAGGGACCGTCATTCCGAGCATCGAAGCTAATCCTGTTCCTATCTCCCAAGATGAGACCGACAAAAAAGCAGAAAAGTAGAAGTCTAGGCTAGGCTTTTGTATTCGTGTCTATTTTAACGATTAACTTGTTTCTTTTTATTTCAAAAACTTCCTAATTTAGTGATGATGTGCAAACATTTGGGCATGTATATATGAAATCTTACTTTTCTTTTTTCCTTCTGGTTACATCGTTAGCTACCCTCATTGATACGCACTTTTGTTTACAAATTCTGTGCTGATTCATTTTTAACACGTACGAATATCTATGTATGCAATACATTTATCATCATGTTTCCCACACTTTAGTTTATTTGCACCCGTAGAGGCTTTAGAATCATTTTTAACCATCGTTTAACGGAGATATAGGAACCATTTTTGACGTCGCGTATAGTAGCTAGGTCTTGTTTAGCTTTAGAATCATTTTTAACCATCGTTTAACGGAGATATAGGAACCATTTTCGACGTCACGTATAGTAGCTAGGTCTTGTTTAGTGCCCAATTTTCTCATCCAAGTAGTTGGTTTTCCCATAAGCTTGAGTCCGAGGACTATGCAATGCCTTGGTTCTGTCCAAAACCTAGTTTTCCTCATCCAGGTAGTTGGTTTTCCCATAGGCTTGAGTCCGAGGACTATGCAATGCCTTGGTTCTGTCCAAAACCTAGTTTTCCTCATCCAGGTAGTTGGTTTTCCCATAGGCTTGAGTCCGAGGACTATGCAATGCCTTGGTTCTGTCCAAAACCTAGTTTTCTCTTTGTGTGGGATCTTGGCTTTAGGGGAGTTAGCTCCTCAGCCAAGCCCCTAGAGTTTATCCATACGATTAACGCTACCAAGTGCCTAGTTTGCTCTTTACGGGGGACCTTGGCTTTAAGGGAGTTAGCTCCTCAGCCAAGCCCCTAGTCAAGAAACGTAACCCCTAGCAGAACTTTATACTAGAACTCTATAACCAACGGTTAGAAATAACAAAGAAACTCTATCGACCCACCTCCTATACCAACACACAAGCCTTTCCCACAGACGGCGCCAATTGTAAGGACGCGATTCGCGACGGACCGTAACAGTATCGAGTTCGCGCCACGTAAAAAGGCCCAAACAATATCATTTGTAGAGCGTGGGTTTAAAAGACTAGGCCTTGATCGCCAGGCGGTGGGTTTTTCGTGGTATTCGTGCGTGTCTAGGTTATCTTCACCCATGGAGTCTTTCTCCTGGAGGTGGGCTGGGAGGCTCTGGTTTTTGGCCATTTTTCCCAGCCCCCTGGTTGGTGCACCTTCCTTTTTATTATATAGTCCGTCTTGATTGATCCTGACCCTCCACTTGTAGGTCAAGCAGGAGCTTATTTCTGTATCCATCCCATCAACCGTCCCGTCTAACTTTCTATTAGTTGCATGGATCGAAGTTTACACCGTCCAAACGTCTTTTCTCATTAATCAGTTCTGGGTATTGGCAGGTGCATTTACTGAAGAGGGGACGCATTTTCCTTGGTCCAATTTCACACCCTGCTTCCCTATGGGCCCCATTCCGTTTACATCCCCTTGAGGGGGCTGTTTGGGGATTGCCTCCACCATGATGTTGGTCTTCCCATTGAAGCTCTGGAATGCCGAGGACAGGGTAAGTTCTCAGCCGTTCCCCTTGCTACCCCAGCCATTGATCATTCGTCCTCGGCAAGATACCTCCTCGGCACGGGCCCTGGGCCCAGATAGAGTTTGGGCCAGATTGCAGACCTCTCGGACCCACATATATATATATATATATATTCATTTATAGTATAATAGTAATAATACATTAATATATATTTTATATAATATAAAAAAATGCTTAACAATATATAGAAAATATAAATTATAATATATTTAATAATTAAATAATATACATATCCCGCCGCACTTGTATCCTACTTTTTCAAAAATTTCTGTGCATTCACACCCGCACTCGAACCCGAATCCGCACCCGTACTTCCTAGGTCTAGACAACATATGTAAAAAGTGAGATCTTTCTTTACAAGGTTTTCACATTATAAAATGAGTAGCTCTATATTTATAATATTTTCATATTAAATTTTAGGTGATAGGTCATTACAAGTTTTAATCTAAACTCATCACACAAAAAAAAAAAAAAAATTACCTACCAATAATAGCAAGTAACAATATGTCATTTACGATTTGTTGTAAAAGTGTTGTGAAAATATTGTTACTTTATATATATATATATATATATATATATAAACCCAACAAGTAAAGCTTTTGTATAGGACAAAGAAACCGTAAGAAGAATTCAAGCAAAAAAAAAAAAAAAGAACAAAAAGAAAAGAAAAGAAATTGTAAGAAGAAGATGAACCATAGAGTGAGAGAGGATGAAAGTGCAAAGAAATATAATGAAACTGAAAATTATCTCACTTAATGAACAATTACACCGTAATTGAGTATTTATACATGATTAAAGTAATCACTTTCTCTCTAACAGAATGATAACTACATTAACTTACAATTTTGTTACATCCCAACGGCTATCTAACTAATTGTTCAACAACCCATCACTCATGAGTGCGTTTAAGGCATTGGTTAACAATCCATTTTAGGAAAATTTTGACACCATTTTTATGGAAAATGAAAAAAACTGTCAAAACATTTTTTTTTTCCATAAAAACTTTCTTTAAATGGATTATTAACCAATACCCTAAGGACATTCATTAGCATTTCCCTTAGTGAAATGGCGCCGTGTGACAATACTTAATTAATATAGTGCTAGTCATAAAACGGTGCCTTGTGATTGTGAACATTAATTAGCTTTAAGAGTCTATTGTAAAATGGTGTTGTGTACGTTAAAAGTGATGTAACATCATTTTTTGCTTGAGTAACTGTTACTAGCTGTGAAATGGTTGCCTTTTTGGTTTTGGCATTCTCTCTGTCTTGCTAGAGAAATTATATGATCCTCATAATAGATCATGTTACTTGTTCACCATTCCACTAAAACATTTCCACTTGTTTAAAATTGCTAAATTAGTTTATAATTTAGGTGGGAGTCTTTTAGTGGAATAGTGGAAAAGTGACGTGATCCACCATGAGGATTATATGATTTCTCGTCTTGCTAGATTGGAGTTGATTTATCACTGTGAACCATTAACATGATAGTCAATTCATAAGTACAAGTTCTTGTGAGATGGGGGGCTAAGGGATGTGGCTCAAATCTTTAGAATGAAGTTTTATACATATACACTTAAATTAAGATAGAGTATGATTTCTATCTCATAGAAAATAAAATAAATAAATAAATAATGGAGTTGGTTTAACATGCCCCCTCAAATGAATGTGGGAAATCAAATCCAAAAGTTGTTTGGACTGAATAAAGGAGAAATAAAAAGCAGCCAAAGGTTTCATAAAAATATTGTGAGAGATTGTCTTTACTAAAGCTAAATTTGACTTGAATGTCATGAAAAAGAACTATCCCTCCAACAAAAAAGTGGTGGCTAAGGCACAATATTCTACCTCTATGGATGAGCGAGAAACGATAGACTATTTATTAGCTGACCATGATATGGGATTCGGTCCATGAAAGACAAGGTTGCCTATGGTAGACTTGTGAGATGAAGTGATAAGGGTATTTTTCTCCAGCAGGAATTTTCATTGCTCACCCACACCAAAGCGATCCTGACGAGCTTGAAACTTTTCCTCATCCGTCTAGGTGCTCACAGGAACGGACGATCCCCATCCATACCATCCTAATGGCAAGAGGTGAAGTGTACTAACCGTAAACTTGTTGTTGTAAAGGCCTTGAACTTGTCATGGTGTGTTTCCCCATCGGATCTGTTTATACGGACGAATAAAGACACCACCCCTAGGAGAACCGTCAGGTTGTTTCTCACATTAGCGCTTAGACACCGACAAACGGAGGACCATACCGATAGGTAGATCTAGTGGGCCCCACAATCCTCTACGTAGTCTCCACACACCTTGGAGAGGCAAGTACAAACCCTAGCAGCAGCAGTCAAACGGCTCACCCAATGCAACCAGGAGTTGGAGCAATAGCTAAGCCAGAGGAATGAACGACGTCTCAAAGATCAATGCGACGAATTGAACAACGAGGAGCAGCACGACAATCATCTCTCGATGGGGGATCGATAGGAGAGGGAAGATTAGGAAGAAAGTAATGTCCCCAACAGGCGAGACAGACCAGAGGACACCAACTGCCCGTCAGAATTGGAAGGTAGCACGATGCGCATGGCCTAGGACATGCAGATGATGAAAGAGAAGATGGACATGATGATGAATGCCATGAAGGGACGAGTATCCACCAACTTGGACTAGTTAGTTCAGCGAACAGACTCACCTTTCACAGCACAGGTGACTTGTATCCCCCTCCCTGCCAAGTTCCGGATGCCATAGGTGGAAACATACGATGGGTCATGGGACTCGCTTGACCATTTAAAGTCATTCAAAACCCTCATGCACCTACAAGAGGTTCCAGATGAGATTATGTGCAAGGCGTTCCCCACTACACTCAAGGGACCAACAAAGGTGTGGTTTAGCAAACCGGACCCTAATACCATCTCCACCTTCAAGGAATTGAGCGGACACTTTGTCACCCAATTTATTGGAGGGCAGAGGTACAAAAGGTCCTCAGCTAGCCTATTGAACATTAAGCAACGAGAAAATGAGAGCCTAAGGTCATACGTGACACGCTTCAACAAGGAGGCCCTTTTGACTGATGAAGCCGACGACAAAGTTTTGGTCACCGTGTTCACCAACGGGCTGTAGTTCGGGGAGTTCCTCTTCTCCACCTACAAGAACAACCTGAAGACAATGGCCAATATGCTATATAAGGCCACGAAGTATATGAATGCTAAAGACACCATAATTGCCCGACGGGGTAGGCCAAAGAAGAGAGAAAGACAAGAAGATCCCTGTCTCAATAAAGGAAGAAAGTCTACCTGAACAAGCGATCGAAGGGACGATAGGAGATCAAGACCTTTGCCCGATAGGACTGCCAACTTCACACCTCTGAATTCCTCAATGGATCAAGTCCTTATGCCGCTAAAGGATGACACAGCGCTGACTTGGTCGGATAAGCTGAAGGGCAACTTGAACAAAAAGCCTAGAAACAAGTACTGCCGCTTCCACCAAGACCATGGGTATGACACTTCTAACTGTTATGACCTAGAGCAGCAAATTGAAGCCCTTTTCAAGTAAGGAAAGTTATAGCGGTTCATCATGGGCGGAGAGAACCCACCAAGGGACCTCGAACCTAGGGGTGGCAAAATCCAACATGACCCGCGAACCCAACACGGCTAACCTGTTTATAAACAGGTCATGGGTTGAGGCTAAACGGGTTCGGGTTAAATTCGGGTTGACATGGCTAACTTGTTTATTAAATTGGTCGTGTTCGTGTTCAACCTATTGAACCCGTTTGACTCGTTTGACTTGATTAGCTTATAAAGGTAATTTTACAATTTTACCCTTAAAACCTAGGTATATAAGCTTAGCTATGGTCTATTCTCCTACTCAAAACCAAAACTTATGCCTCTCTGGACCTTGTGTCTCTTCATTTTCATCAACAGTCATTACTTCGTCTCCTCCAACTCTTCTTCTTCTCCTCAAAACTCTAGCCGATCCTACAGATACAGATTCTACAATCTACACTATAAAATCAAAACCCTACCCACCTCATGTCTCTCAACCCTCTACTCTCTCTTCCCCTCAAATCCCTAGCCGACCCCTCTAATATCTCTTCCCCTTAAAACCGTGGCTGCCCTCTCTACTCTCTATTCTCCTTCACGACTTCACAACTTCACCAGTTAATTTTCTTCAGATTTCAACCACCGAATCCCCTAGCAAGGTATATATGTTATATATTTTTGTTTTTTTTTTTTTTCTTACTTATGAAATTTTCAGTAATTGTAGATTTTGTTTATTGTGTTAATCATTATCATGTTGATTGTTTAGTACCAATAGTAGACTTGTTTGTATTCTTTTTGTTGATTTTAAAATAACTAGGTCTTGCTCTATGATTTCTTTTCAAGTTTCTTTGTATCTGTCATCTTAAAATAAAATAATTGTAGATCCATTTGTTTATTTTGTTAATCACTATCATGTTGATTGTTTTTTTCTTTTGAGATAAAAAATAGAAATTTTATTAGACACTCTATGATAAACAGTACATGTAACATCAAAATAAGGGAAAACCAGACCTATTTTGCAGAAAAATAAATACCACAGAAAACAAACACAGTAGAAAAATAATACTGTGCAGAAAAATAACATTGTGCAGAAAAACTACACTGTAGAAAAATAACATTGTGCAGAAAAAACCAATGTGCAGAAAAACTACACTGCAGAAAAATAACATTGTTCAGAAAACACCACTGTGCAGAAAATCGATGTGTTTTTTGTGTACTGAATTTCATTGAGAATTAATAGAGTTTAGGTTCATTTTTATTTTCTAGAGGAATATGTGTTATTGGATGAATGGTTTTTGGTTCTATGTTGTGCTAGGAATGTACTAACCATATTTTGATGAAAGTAAAAGCAATTTAGCATCTTATTTTGTTTGTTGCTTCATTGTTTTCTTGATAGCCTTATTCTATGCTGAGATGAATGTTATTCTGTTCTTTTTTTATTTTTTTTATTTTTTTATGTTCTGAATGATAAGTTTTTAATGTTTCATTAAATTTTTTGATGTAGAATTTGCACAATCACAGTTGGAAGAACTCACTAATGATATAATGAACATGAATATCAATAAAGGTGAGCATATGGAAGAAACCTCTTCAATGGGACCCTCAATCTCTTCTAATCCAGTTTCTTAATCAGTGATGCCTTTTCCTTTTTGATGTGGCACTTGGATGGTTGGACTTGGATTTTTCCATCATGGCAATATTGATCTGCCATGTAATTATTTTGGTTTGTCTTTTAGTTTTTGATATGGCACTTGGATGCCATGTAATAATCTTGGTTTTTTATTACTGAATTTGATAGTATGGAAGCTGGAACCTTTTGGACTAGTAATTTTATTTTGAAGGAATGAAAGAATTATTTGCTATTGTTATTATTTGAATTTTTATTACTTGATTTATGGTTGAATTATAAATTTAGATATATGGGAGTTGATAGTAGGTTATTCGGGTTAAGTTTAATTAAACAGGTTGTTCGGGTCATAATCAAACAGGTTATTAATAGGTTATTTGTGTCAATCCTAACGTGACCTACTAATTAAGCGGGTTAAACATGTCGTGTCGGGTTACCCGTATAATAAACAGGTTGGGTTAAGGTTGAGAAATCCTGACCCATTTACTAAACAGGTCGCTTTCAGGTTGACCCATATAACATAATACTCACACCTCAACCCGACACAAACCTGACACACGAATACAAATTGCCACCCTTAATCGAACCTCACCGACGGGTCGAAGAAAGACCAAAGGCCCCACTTGGAGAGATAAGGGTGATCGTAGGACGAAGTACATTGGATGGTTCCTTTAAGAAGGTGAGGAAGACATATTTACGGATGGTGCAAAGTGTCCAGATTTCTGGCCGACCACCTAAAATGACTAGGGTCAACAACCCACCCATCAGCTTCATAAAAGAAGATGCCTGATAATTCCACCACCCTCATGACAATGCCCTGGGTGGAATGTCGAGGTATACGTGGACGATATTCTTGTGAAAAGCGCAAAGGAGGATCGTCACCCAGACTATCTTCGAGAGACATTTGAGACCCTACGCCTCTACGATATGAAACTCAATCCCAACAAATGTGTGTTCAGAGTATCATCGGGAAAGTTTCTAGGCTTCATGGTGTCACAGTGAGGCGTAAAGGCCAACCCCGACAAAATTCAAGCCACATTAGAGATGACACCTCCGAAGAGCATCAAGAAGGTACAAAGCTTGAATGGTAAAGTTGCAGCCCTCAACAGGTTCATCTCTAGGGCGACGGACAAATGCTTACCATTCTTCAAAACGCTGAATAAAGCCTTTGAGTGGACCAGCGAATGCCAGAAGGCCTTCGAGGAACTGAAGACATACCTTGCGTCTCCACCATTACTTAGTCCATCTAGACCTAGCGAGGAGCTCTCCCTCTACTTGGTCGTATCCCCAACAGCCATCAGTTGGCTCTTATCTTGGAAAAGGAATAAGTACAGTTATCTGTCTACTATACTAGTTGAGCGCTTTGAGGGGTGAGAGGAAGGTACCCCCTATGGAAAAGTTAGCTTTTACCCTGGTCACAGCCACCCGAAAGCTCAGGCCGTACTTCCAAGCGCACACCATAGTGGTCTAGACAGACAAACCATTACAAAGGGTGATGAACAATCTGAGGCAGCCGAGTGGTTGGCCTTATGGGCGATAAAGCTCGACGAGTTTGACATATTGTATCGACCAAAAACTGCGATCAAGGCCCAGGCCTTGGTCAACTTCGTTGTTGAATTCATAGCAAAGGAAGATGAGGACGAAGACGAGCAACATGGATGATACGGACGGACGGCTTGTCCAACCAATGCGCTTAAGGAGTTAAGGTTGTCCTGTAGTCACCGAAAGGAGATTCAATAGAGTGTGCGATCCATCTCCAATTTCTGACAACCAAAAACAAGGCCGAGTATGAAGCAGTCCTCGCGAGTCTTGACTTGGCTAAAGTGGCAGGGGCTTCATTAGTAGTCATACATAGCGACTTGCAAGTTATCGTTGGACACATCAACGGAGACTACGAGGCCAAAAGGGAACCAATGAAGGAATATCTAAGCATGGTCAAAGAAAAGGTGAGCCAGAAGTTCTTGGCTAAATTTAGGCAAATCCTAAGGGAAAATAATGAGCATGGTAATCAACTAGCCAAAGTAGCATCCATAGAACACATGGTCATCACCGATTAGGTACTATCCTTCATACAAAACAAACCTACCATTAACAAAATAGATGTACTGCTGATCCCTACGAGAGCCAATTGGATGACACCAATCGTCTTTTACCTTAGGAACAGGACGCTTCTAGAAGACCACAATGCTTCCCGAAGGCTGTAGGTGCGGTCTTCACATTTCGTGCTGATTAAGGACGTCCTTTACAAAAAGGGTTTCTCTCATTTATACCTGAGATGCTTGGTCCTCGACGAAGCAAGCTATGTCATGAGGGAAGTCCATGAGGAAGTATGTGGCAACCATTTGGGAGCACGCTCGTTGGTCCATAAATTCATACGAGCTAGGTATTAATGGCCCACTATGCATAAGGACACCCAGTCCTACGCAAAGGCGTGTGACAAATGACAACGCTTCAACAACATCATATGATAGTTGTCGGAACATCTTACACCAATGAACGCTCCCTGGCCATTCGCTTAGTGGGGGCTTGACATAATGGGACCCTTCCTCATAGCAATGCGGCAACTTAAGTTCCTCATTGTAGGGATCGACTATTTCACTAAATGGGCCGTGGCAAAACCTTTGGCCATTATCACTGAGAAGAATGTCCAAGACTTTTTCTAGAAAAGCATCATTTGTCGCTTCGGCATCCCTAGAGTCTTCGTCTCTGATAATGGAAAGCAATTCAATAACAAAGCATTTAGAGACTTCTGCCAATAGCTAGGGATCAAAAACCACTATTCCTCTCCTACCCACCCTTAAGCCAATGGTCAAGTTGAGGTTGCAAATGAATCATTGCTTAAGATGATCAAGACATAGCTCGAAGGGGCAAAGGGTATGTGGCCGGACGAACTACTAAGTGTGCTATGGGCATACCGGACAAGAACTTGCATGCCTATAGGCGAAACACCTTTCCGCCTCTCATTTGGGGGTGAAGCCATCATCTCAGCAGAAGTTGGATTGACCAGCTACAGGGTATCCCACCATGAAGAAAGAAGGAGCGAAGAGGGAATGCGCCTACAATTAGACCTTCTAGATGAAGTTAGGGCGACGGCTGAGTAACGAATCACGCATTATCAAGACTTGATAGCAAAGCACTACAACACCAAGGTTAAACCTCGGCACTTCTAGATCGAGGACCTAGTCTTAAGGAATTTGACGACTGTGGACACAAGGGGGAGTCACCACCTAGTTTTGGCAATGGTCTAGGAACCATATATATAGAGTCCTCTCGAGGAAGGACCATTGATCTTATTACCAGAGATATGGGTTCAGAGTTAAGGTATGGTCTTGGGAAGGTGTTAGGTACTGAAAACCACCAAACCCTAAGGTTGGCTTCCTCTCATTACGTCTTATATCTTAATTCTTAACCCTATTAAAGTGATATTCAACATTGCATCTATACTCACACACACGCTAGCATACATCTAACAATCAACATGGCATCAATCATCCTAAAATCTAATCACTCATCTATCATGGCATATCACAACCAAAGCATACATCTATCTCATCTCATCTAAGATGATAGGCCAAAAATGTATTGACCCCTTTGGCAAATTAATTAGTTAATTATCCCAGTGAATTAATTAAGTCAATTTAACATACAATAACATGGTAGCACAAACAAATCACCAAATAACTAAATGCAGCGAAAATTAAATTTGACACAAGTGATTTGTTTACAAATGGGGAAAACCACCGAGGCAAAACCCCATCGGGTGAATTTAAGGTCACCACTCCTGAGAATCCACTATTATAAAAAAAAAAAAAAATGGTTACAAGTAAAATGAATTCTAGTATCTAATACCAACCTACAGTTGAACCCTTACCCCAATACCTAATTGGACTTGTATTGTAGCGGCAATCTCTCCATTCAATGCACAAATCCCAATATATGACTACCAATAATGCACAAATCTCAGTACGTGACTAACACACTAACTTGAGGAAGATGTTGGCTGCAAAGTTCTTCAATTCATCCAACAATAAAGATCAAGAAGCTCCTTGGTCACAAAAACCCTTGTCATAAAGACGCAGTAGCTTCTACAGAGAGAAAGATGAACTGGGGCAAATTTTGTCTCCGGTCACACAATGCATGTAACAACAATTGCAACAACCTTGCAACCAATGTAACAACCCTTAAAATAATCCTTATTTATGTCTAGGGTTGTGAGAAAAGAAACCCTACACAAATACTCAAGGATATGTGTGTAATCAAATATGGAATTTCTGATTTACTAATTCTCGACATATACAACTTGTGTTGAGCTTCTGTCGAGCTTCAACATTAAATCTCGATAGAAGTCTTTCTGTCAAGACTGTTATCTTACTTTAATGAACAACACTTCTTCACTTGTTTCTTGGACAGATTTGCATGATTTCAATACTAAACATGAACACTTGTTTCTTGAAGTACTAAACTTATCCTAGATCTACCTAATTACAAGTAAAGTGCGTTTTGTCAAATGATTAGCAAATTACATAAATATGTCCCAAATAATCTCCCCCTTTGGCAATCTATGACAAAAGTAAAAAAAACAAATGAATCATGAGAGAAGTCTTAAATCACTAAACTCATAATCACTTGTTGAATTACAAAACAAATCTAACCCTAACACAAACTCTTGAAAAACTTTGCAAGAAGAGAGTTCATGGCATGGTAAACTTTCACAACCTATCTTTTTGAAACACTTAAACAAAACTCATCAAGGCATCATGTGTGAAATAGAAATAAAGAATGCATACATAAAGAAACATGTGTATAAAGAGAGAAAAGAAACAACACATTAAGAGATAGGTGAATAAAAACATACATCATCATATATATATGAAAATAAAGTACAATATATGTCAATAAATGGTCACAAGACCAGTATACATGAGGCTAATGTAAAAGAAAGAAAAAAAATACATAAGAACCTCACTACATCCCTAGACCTATAAACACTCCACCTAACAAAAAATGCCCTATACTAACTCTCCCCTTAAGTACAAGACTACTCCCAAACCCAAAACTACTCCCCCTTTTTGTCATGAATAACAAAGGGTAAGTCACTGAAAGGTCGTCATCTCATCATCACTGGAAGAGCTAGCATCCTCATCCTCATCTGCCGAAACCTTTGGAGAAGGAGATGGAGAGGGAGCGAACCCACCAAGGCAAGCCTACCGTCATGCTATACGACCGACACGGGTGTTCACCTGACACATCTCATCGGTGAAAGAGTCAAGGTGAGCATCCATGTGCTGAAACTGCGCCATAATGGCCTCCAAGGTCACCCCAGTTGTCAAAGAAGGAGTAGAGGTGGAAGAAGCCAAAGTGGAAGGAGCTACAAGATCTACATGATCGGTCGTCTCTGTCTATGGCCGCTTCAGTCGAAGCTGGGCCTCACTCCCCCAAATGGAACCGACGCTGATGGTACCCTTGGTGGTGAAATGAGGAGAATCAGGAATGGGGATGGAGAAGTGGCGAAGGATTCGCGTGATAGCTGAAGGAAAGATGAGCTTATCACGGGTCGTCATATCTTGATAAACATCGAGGATAGAAGTAATGAAGTGAGAAGGGAAGTCTATAAAAAGATCCTTAAGATGAGACAAAAGAAAATGAGCATGAGGCTCTGTGATAGAGTTATTGTGAGACAATGGAGTAAGAGTAAAAGTCATCACCATGTTAAGGAACCTCGGACCTTTTGCAAAGCCTAAACATTGGGTGTTTTGCTTCCTACCTCATATGGAAGATGTCTTACAAAAGTGAGACAAAAGCTCGTCTCTGGACATAGTCCTAAAATGCTCACAGCTGGGGTAGTTAGGATGTGCTACCTACGGAACATGTAGTACCTCAAATATAAGATCCGAGGTAACTATGATATGTGTACCTCAAAATGTCGTGGCAAATCAAGGTACAAAGGTATCGATACCATGTATATTGGAGTAAAATGATGTGCATGAAATATATATGATAAAATACTCTCATATTTGCATTTTTTACCATATTTTTATGCTATCTTGTGATTGATTATATATTATCTTTGTTTAATAGGTGATAAGGGTTTTACATGCAACGTGGAGCTAAGTCAATCGCTAACCCAACTTGAAGGATGTGGAGGGCATGAAGTAAAGAAAAGAAAAGCAACACGAGCTAAGCAAGTAGAAAGAAAATTAAAGAAAGGAGGTCCAGGCCTATTGATTCAAAGCCAACATGAAAAGAATAAGGACCTGGAGACATGTGGAGCACAAGAAAAAGAAATTAAAAAAATAACAATAGAAGTGCTTTCATAGGTCAAAGAGATATACAGTAGGCTTGGGGTTTTAATTGCTCTTTGTTAACTTGGGCTTCTCTTTTGGGCTAGTCTTTGGTTTTGGCTAGGCACAACTTGAAGTGTAGCGTGTGGCTTACAATCCTAGTTTCACTTGTATTAGGAATTTTCATAGAGTCAAGCGGCTTCTCTTTTGAAGTGCGTGTCTTTGTGTGATATAAATAGAGAGCAAAACAGAAAAAATAAGGGGACTGAACATGTAGAGGCTGCGGCTAGGACTGGTGCGTAGGAGCAGAACGTGTTTTTTTTTGTCTATGGCTTTTCTCTAGCACTGTGACTATTTCTTTCTCTATTCTATTTGTTTAGTTTAATGATTAGTATTTTATTTTTATGTTTTCTTTCAATTACTATGAGTAGCTAAATTTATAATTAGGGTTGAGGATGAAACCTTGTTAAGGATTATTGGTAATATTTATGTGATTTGATTTTTCTCACAATAATTGTTCTTTAATGATTTAAATTGTTCTTGCTTCATATCAATTGACTAAGATGGGATTCTAGATATGAGTTCAATCATGTTTTTCTCATAATTTAGGATTTGTCTTAATTAATTGAATGCTTGGTTTATTAATTCTTGATTATAAAATCGGATATATCTTGTGATTTGTTTGACTACGGATACAATTTATGATTTGATTTTATACTTAAGAAGCGAAGAAGAACATGCTTTTGATTTTTAAAATAAGGGTTTAAATGATGATATTTTCCATGATAACAAGATTGATTTCTAGATTATCATGTAGTGAGTTGGGAAAAATTAATGATCATAAATATATGCTGATATGACTTACAAGGCGGATTCCAAAACCTTAATTCCTTTCTCTTGATTGTTTACATCTTTTTATTGCTTTATATATTTTTCTTAGTTTAACTATTTTCTTAATTTTATTAATTGCTTAGTTTATTTTATTGTAACCAACCAATTTTTATTTAAACTAGATTAGGATTAATTTGGTTAAGGTTTAATTAATTTTCCTACATTCATACAAGTCTCTGTGGGTTCGACCTCGTTCTTGTCCAACTATACTTCGGTACGGTTCGTACACTTGTGAGTATTTTAAAATTTCACAACATAAAACTCATGTACAAACACGATAGGACACCTTAAGGGACTCTCAAGTAAAGATTCCCAACCCCGAATCTGAATGACAGTGGGGAGAAGAGTGTCAAAAAAGTCCGACAAAATAACATGGCACTTCGAATGAATGCCACATTTCTAAAAGTCCTTTTGGGCCTTCTCATCATGGAACCGAACGTGAAGAGGGGGGATAGGATCAGAAGAAGAAGAACCGGAACCTTGAAGAGGATTCCAGCCCGAAGTGGATTTACGCACTTAAGGTGCCATAATGCAATCTATTCGAAAGAGAGAGAGGGAGAGAGAGAGAGAGAGAGGGAGAGAGAGAAAGAGAGAGAGAGAGAGAAAGAACACATCACAACAGAAACAAAGGAATAGAAAGGAAAAGAAAGACGTGTGCATGAAAAATGCAAGAACATTGTAACGTGCAAAATTTAAATTGCATCATGGGTAAAACTCAATCTAAACCTACCAGCACACATTTCAATAATCAAACACACATCTATAATGCATGAAACATTGTTGCAATGCAATGAGAATACAATGCATGAGCATATAACATCAAATTAACAACACCCAACCCAACAATTTCACAAAAAAAATCTCAAAAACCCCCAAAACCTAAAAAGCATGAATGCATGTAAATGAAGGGTTTAAGAACACATACCAAAGGATTAAGGCTTGATCTAGGCCGAAAATCATGAGGGTAGAAGGATTTGAGTGAAAGAAAAATGTTTGGGAGGAGAGAAAAGAAATTCTGTTGATAAAGAGAAGTGAAGAATGAGATCTGATTCGCGCTCAGCCTTTAAATAGAAATCGTAGCTCGATGGATCAAAGTATCTATCGAGATCTGTTAAGCACTAAATCTTGACAAAAATGAATCTGTCGAGATGCTATCGAGGATTTGTCAACGGTAAAAACACCTCGATGGATCAAGAATCTGTCGAGAATTTATCGGCCAGACAGAAGGTTCAGAAAATTGGCTTGATGGATCGAAGAAGTTGTCGAGAATCAGTCGAGAAGAAACCCAGAAATCTCGATGGATCGAAATTTCGTCAAGATCTGTCGAGAAAAGGATAAAGAAAGGCTCGATAGAAGAGAATCTGTTGAGGGTCTGTCGAGAAGCTGTCGAGCTTAAAGAAAAAAGGTTTTCCAAAGAAGGGAAAAACACATATAAATGAATGCAACAAGCAAGCTACTCAAACAAGGATCCAAACAACATGTTAAGCTTTTAAGACATCTCTCAACAAATATGCAAAGCATTCAAAAATCCAAAACACACACACACACACTAAACAAGTTTAACCAATTTTATATTTTAAAAACAAGTTAAGACAGTTTAGTGAGCATATATTAACACATGTATTTCTTGTGATAGCCAAATCACATTGTACCTATACATGTATCAAAAGTAGCAAAGAATTTATGAAAACATAGCAAGAGTGCATAAGTGTCTCATATTATAACGATTTGAGATATGAGAAAATCAAATACACTCACACACAATCATAACTACTTGATGGGGACTATCACCTTCAAGATACATCCTATAACTCCCACATCTCCTAGAAACACGCTTGCAACCATAATTCAAAGCATTTTGATTCTTTTTGCTTTTGTATTCTTTGCATATTTTTCTTTTTGAGCATAGCATGCATGGGCATATAAGAGAGAGAAAAGAAATACCTAATTATGTAAACTTAAACATCACAATTTTGCAATGCCGAAGCACACAGATGTTATACATGATTGGCGAGCTTTAGTGGTGAGATGGTTATTTATGCTTTTCTCTTAGGATTTTCTAGTCATTCCCATCAAAAAGAGTAATATGAGTGTTAAGTATAAGAGATTACTTAATCGTACTCATCACAAACACGAGCCACAAAACTCAATTACTTAGTTGTGCATTAAACTGCTCATCTAAACTACAAGAGATACAAAATTTAGAAAACTTTGTTTCAATAGCCATTCAAAGTACACAAGTACCAATATACACAAACACACATTGTTTTTGTATTTTTCTAATTTTTCAAAAAAAATTATTTTTATTTTTATGAAAAGTAAAATAAACAAAAACTGAAAAACAACCAAACAATAACATAAAGAACCACACAAAGCATAAAACTAGATGCAAATGCATGAGAAAGGAGGAGAAAGAGGAGAGATCACTCCATGGAGATTACACCAATGTTTTGGCATAGGAATTCAGACCGTTTGTTATTAGAAGGTTTAGTGAACAAAACGGCCTTCTGATCACCAGTATGGATGAACTCAAGAGTGAGTGTGCCATCTTTGACAAGCTCCCAAATGAAGTGGTGTCGTATCTCTACATGTTTTGTTTAAGAATGTTGAACAGGATTTTTAGAGATGTTAATGGCACTGGTATTGTCACAATAAATGGTAAAATGTTCTTGACGAATACCATAATCAAAGAGGAGTTTTTGCATCCACAAAAGTTGGGTGCAACAGTTACCGGCAGCAATGTATTCAGCCTCAGCAATGGATAAAGAGATGGAATTCTGCTTCTTACTCATCTAGGAGACAAGATTGTTCCCCACATAAAAGCAACCCCCAAAAATACTTTTTCTATCATCAGCATTCCCAACCCAATCTGCTTCAGAATACCCAACTCTACTAGCAGTAAGGTAAAGGAGACTACCTATCATGCCTCTATATAAAGAAGAATCAACACTTTTGCCCAACAAGTCAATGGTGAGTTTAACATTAGGGCTCATAGGGGTTCCAACAGGACTTGTAGAATCCAACCCAAACTTTTTCACAAGATTTTTGGCATATTTATATTGAGATATGAATATACCTGACTCTTGTAGACAAATCTACAATCCAAGGAAGTAATTCAACTCTCCAATCATGCTTATCTCGAACTCGGCCTGCATAAGCTTCAAAAAGTCATGAGCAAGTTCATCCTTTGTAGACCCAAAGATGATATCATTAACATAGACTTGAGCAACTATCAACTCACCATTTTCCCTTTTAATAAAAAGAGTTTGATCAGCTTGTCCTCTTGTGAAACCATGTAAGACCAGGTATTGTGTAAGGTGGACATACCAAGCTTTGGGTGCTTGCTTTAGACTATAGAGAGCATTCTTGAGGTACAACACATAATCCAGAAAGTATGGATCAATGAATCCTTTAGGCTGGACAACATAGACATCTTCTCTAAGAAACCAATTTAAGAATGCAATCTTCACATCCATTTGGTAAAGCTTAAACTTCAAGTGACAAGCCAGGGTTAGGAGAACCCTAATGGATTCCATGCGAGCTACAGGAGCAAACGTTTCATCAAAATATACTCCTTCCACTTGAGAGTATCCTCGGGCCACCAGACGAGCCTTTTACAAATCACATTTCCCTTATCATCAGTTTTATTGCGGAATATTCACTTTGTACCAATGATGTGCTCTCATTCTGGTCTAGGTACTAAGGTCCAGACATCATTCCTTTGAAACTGGAGCAGGTCATCGTGCATGGCCTCAACCCAGCTTTCATCCTGAAGAGCATCCTCAACCTTGGTGGGTTCAACCTACAACAAATAGCAAGAATAAGACACAAAGTTAGCAACACATTTATCAACTGTACGCTTTCTTAGTGTAAGTTCATTCATATTTCCCACAATAACTTCAAGAGGGTGATTCAGCTTGATCCTTGAGGAAGGTCCTTTCTCTTCATGAGATTCAGACTCAAGTGATGTAGGAATATCTGCTGAGACTTCTACAATACTTGGAGTACTTAGAGAAACGGGCTCTTGATCAACTTCTTCTTGAACAACCTTAGGCTCTGAAGGAAGAATTTCCTTAGGCATTTCCTTACTACTTTCTCAGAACTAGAATCTGAAACTTCATCAATAACGACATTAATGGTTTCCATCAATTTCTTGATTCTTTTATTGTACACCCGATAAACTTTGCTTGTGGAGGAGTATCCCAAAAATATTCTTTCATTGCTTCGGGAGTCAAACTTTCCCACATTCTCTCTATCCTTAAGGATGAAACAAGTACTTCCAAAAATTTTGAAATACTTCACATTCGGCTTTCTTCCCTTCCACAATTCATAGGGAGTCTTCTTTGTACCAGGTTTGAAATATACCTTGTTAACTGTATGACATGCGATGTTGACTACTTCTCCCCATAAATTTCTAGCCACATCTTTATTATGTAACATGTTTCTAGCCATCTCCTGAATGACTCCGTTCTTTCTTTCTACTACATCATTTTGCTGAGGAGTAATAGGAGCAGATTATTCTTGAGATATACCAAATCTAGTGCAAAAAGATTCCATGTATGAGTTCTCAAATTCTTTACCATGATCACTTCGAATTCAATCAATCTTCATGTTCTTCTCATTTTGCAGTCTTGTACAAAAAAGCTTCAATGTGCTTAGGAGCATCTGAGTTGGATCTTAGAAGAATGACCCAAGTGTACTTGGTGAAATTATCTTCTACAACCATGATGTATATCTTTCCTCCAAGAGATTCAGTTCTAGTTGTAGCTGATGTAGTAGCTCCAAAAGTCTAGATGTAGCTGATATCTGAATGCCTAGATGTTTTGCTTTCGTCTGTTTCCCAAGTTGACATGATCCACACACAACATTGCTAACCCTATTGAGCTTTGGTATTCCCAACACTAATTCATGCTTAGATACAATTGACAAATGTTTGTAGCTAACATGTCTCATTCTTTGGTACCATAAGTCTTCATTTGGCAAATGAATACTGTTGCACACAATATCAGCATCAAGTACCAATCCATAACAGTTATCCAGAGTGTGGACTCCGCTTATGAGTTTCTTTCCAGACTCATTCAAAACAAGACACTTCCCTTTTGAGAACAGCACCATGAAGTCTTGACCACATATCTAACTTATGCTCAACAAGTTCACAATCAGACCTTCTACATACAACACATTTGTAATGTTTGGTAGTCCAAGTAGAGAGATGGTTCCCTGCCTTTTTATTTATGATTTGCTCCCATCACCAAAAGTGACATTTCCACCTTTCTCAGACTCGAAAACCTTAAAGAGAGAATGGTCTCTAGTCATGTGTCTCGAGCATCCACTGTCAAGGTACCACAAACATGTGTCCATTACCTTAAATGTAGACTTCATCAGAAAGCACACTTCATGCTTGCTTGACAAATCAGTAGGAATGGTTTTCTCTCTCATCTACCATTTATGAATAAAACCTTTAAGTTTCACCCTTCTCAGACGAACTCCTTTGTACATCTTCATTTTGAGACAGTCTAGTTTCTTCCTTGTCACACTAAGACCTTTTTCAACAATCATCAAGATAGCCATGACAACAGGGGTCAATGGATCACACAGCAAAAATTAAACCTAATCAAAATGTGCTTGCTCTGATACCACTTGATAGGCCAAAAATGTATTGACGCTTTTGGCAAATTAATTAATTAATTATCCAAGTGAATTAATTAAGTCAATTTAACATGCAATAGCGTGATAGCACAAACAAATCACCAAATAACTAAATGCAGTAAAAATTAAATTTGACACAGGAGATTTGTTTACGAATAGGAAAAACCACCGAGACAAAAGCCCATTGGGTGAATTTAAGGTCACCACTCCCGAGAATCCATTATTATCAAAACAAGCGGTTACAAGTAAAAGGAATCCCAATACCTAATAACAACCTATAGTTGAACCCTTACCCCAATACCCAATTGAACTTGTATTGTAGCGGCAATCTCCCCGTTCAATGCACGAATCCCAGTACGTGATTAACCAATAATGCACGGATCCCAGTACGTGAGTAACACACCAACTTGAGGAAGATATTGGCTGCAAAGTTCTTCAGTTCATCTAACAATGAAATCCTTGGTCATAAAACCCTTGGCGTAAAGACGTAATAGCTTCTACAAAGAAAAAGATGAACTAAGGCAAATTCTGTCTTCGATCACACAATGCATGTAACAACAATTGTAACAACCTTGCATCTAGTGTGATGGCACTTAAAATAATCCTTATATATGTCTAGGGTTATGAGAAAAGAAACCCTACACAAATACTCAAGGATATGTGTGTAATTAGATCTGGAATTTCTGATTTCATAATTCTCGACATATACAACTTGTGTTGAGCTTCTATCGAGTTTCAACATTAAATCTCGATAGAAGTCTTTCTGTTAAGACTGCTGTCGAGTTTTAATGAACAACACTTATTTACTTGTTTGTTGGATAGATTTGCATGGCTTCAATACTAAACATGAACACTTATTTCTTGAAATACTAAACCCATCCTAGATCTACCCAATTGCAAGTAAAGTGCGTTTTGTCAAACGATTAGCCAATTACATAAATATGTCTCTAACACAAGGCAGTAAGCATATCACAATACGGTAGCATCAATAAGGTATTAACATCAAGCATATCCCAAACATCCAAGCATAGCATCATGGTATTAGCCAAACATATTCATCATGTTCATAAACCATATCATGCTCATCATCCCAATCAAATGCATGTTCATGTAATTATGCATGACTTACCTCACTTATCTCATAGCACCACAGCACCTATGCATCAATGCATGTTCATGTTCATATGCATGTTCATGTGATTCAATGAAGATATAAACCCTATTTATCAATTCAACAATCAAAGCATGTGAAACATGTTATTCTACTAACCATAGGCCTAAACATGTATGTTAGGACATATGTGTTTCACTTGTTAAGAACATATGTCATAATTTTATATAATTGGTTTATCCTTTGACAAAATGCACTTTACTTGTATTTTGGTAGATTTAGGATGTTTTAAATACTTCAAGAAATCTTGTTTCAAGATCTAGTATTGAAGCTTTCAAGTCTGTTCAAGAAAACAAGTTCAGAGTGCAAAATCATTAAAGCTCGACAGCTGGTCGACAGCTGCATCTATCGAGCTTGAGGAAGCTGTTCTACATTCGGTGTGCTCGACACCTTCTCGATAGCTGCTCAACACCTGCTATTTGTCGAGGTTTAAGATTTTCAGAATTTCAATATGATTTTCTTGGGATCCGTGAATATGTCTTTGGCCTTCTTTTCTCCTAAACCTAGACATATAAAAGGATCAGTTTAAGGGCCGTCAAAGTGTTCACAAGTTGCACAAACTTTGAGTAAACTCTGTTCAAGCAAATTATGACCGGAGACAAAGTTCTTGCCCTAGTTCATCTCTTTCTCTTGAAGAAGTTGCTGTGTATGTGCATCGTAGGGTTTTGTGACCAAGCATCTTCTTGATCTTCATCCTTTGGATGAACTAAAGAACTCTGCAACCAACAACCTTCTTTGTTGGTGATTGAAGTCGCGTACTGGGATCCGCCCAATTGGTTAGTCACATACTGAGAGTCGTGCATCTGAAAGGGGAACTATCATTATAGAACAAGTCCAATTGGGTATTGGGGTAAGGGTTCAACTGTAGGTTGGTAAGGTACTTGGATTCCTTTATTTGTAACTACTTGTTATGATAATAGTGGAGTTTCAGAAGTGGTGACCTGAAAATCACCCGATGGGGTTTTTGCTGTTAGGTTTTCCCCATTCGTAAACAAATCACCGTGTCTTTTATTTTCCGCTACATATTTACTTTATTGGCGATTTGTTTGTGCTATCATGCTTTTGCATGATAAATTGATTAATTAATAACTTAGCTAATTAATTTCTATCACAAGGGGTCATTCAGTTTGTGGCCTATCAATGTGAAAATTAGATTCAACGAGACTTAAACAGAGGATTTAGAACTAAGCAAAACAATCAAAATTGCAAGAACCCTAAATCTGCATTTCTGGGCATGAGTATGCGCACGCATACATGAGTATGCGCACGCATACATGCCTAGAAATATAGTTTTAAAGCAAGCAACACTATAACAATCAAACGAAACCTAACATGCTTCTAATATAAAACTAAACAATCTAAACTAATAACAAAGATATCAAATATAAACAAAACAAAATCTATTCCTAAACATGCATTGGATCTAACAACAAACAAGAGCAACATTTGACACACCAAAACATATTCATCAATATATCAAATCATATCAACTTTCCAATCAAAACATGATGAGAAAAAACAAAACATATTTCTAAGCATGAATAACATATAAATTAACTAAGAACAACAAAAACACAAATTATAAAAGAACCAAATCAAGGAAAAGCAATGAAGAGAGACTGACCTTGCTATGGAATACAAGCTTGATTGATATTTAACTGGCCCATCAATGCCTACACAACAAGATTCAATAAGATATTAAGGTAAAAGAAGATTTCAATAGTTTATAGGTAATTACAACTCAAAAACAAGATTAGTTTTGAAAAGGGTTTCGAGAAATCAAATTGGGAAAATAATTTTTATCTTAGAACTAACTAAAGAGAGGTTTTTAATTTGAAAAAAACGTGCAAAGGTGCTGTGTGAGTGTTTTAGAAAAGAGAATTAAGGTTTTAGAGAAGATGGATGCTAAAATATGGCTCTCTCTGGCTAGGGATTTGATTGGCAGCCTAAAATGAGTATTTATAAGTTAATATTAGGGTTTTCAGACTTTTTAATGATCTTTGGACGTTTTTAAGGGTCCATAGGCCGGCCCACATCAAAACATTACGTTTTGGGCCCTTAAAATGAAATTTTAAAATCCAGAAAATCGGACTGCCCAGTTGGCCCAATTTCAAACAGTAATAACTCACTCAATTTAAGCTCAAATTAGGTAATATTTGTATTCAAATTGAAGCCCAGAATGTCTATTTTCCAATGAGACAAACCTTACACAAAAATTCTCTGTGGATCAAAAGTTATGACCAAAACAGTGAGTAAAGGTTATTTTTCAGCATCGTTTTCAAAGTGATTTGAGTACTTTTGAGTTATGAAGTCCTACCTATGGGGTGGATGGATCATCAAAGACAACGACGGGTGCCTTGGTCCCCAAAAAAAACTATGAACTCCTACCTACAAGGTGGATGGATCATTAAGGACACCAAGGGGTGCCTTGGTCCCAAAAAAATTTATGAAGTTCTACTTTGAGGGTGGATGGATCATCAAGGACTCTGATGGGTGCCTTGGTCTCAAAAAAATTTATGAAGTCCTACTTACAGGGTGGACGAATCATCAAGGACACTGACGGGTGCCTTGGTCCCAAAAAAATTTATGAATTCCTACCTATGGGGTGGACAAATCATAAAGGACACCGACGAGTGCCTTGGTCCCAAAAAATTACTAGTCCTACCTATGGGGTGGATGGATTGTCAAGGACACCGACGGGTGCCTGGGTCCCAAAAAATTTACTAAAGTCCTACCTACGGAGTGGGCAGATCATCAAGGATCCCAACGGTTGCCTCGATCCCAAAAAATTTTTATTAAGTCCAACCCAGAGGGTGGATGGATCATTAAGTCCAAAAAAGACAACAAGTCCTGCCTATAGGGGGATGGGTCAATAAGGATGTTGACGGGCACCTCAATCCCAAAATTAACATGTTCCTAGAAACCCAAAGGGTTGACGGTAAAAAATACTTGAATATGTACTTGAATCATAAATATTCCTGACAAATGATCTTACATAAAGTAGACGATAGCAGTAAAGGCATTTATGCAACTATATTTAAGATAAAACCGACGGTTGATTCAAACAAAAACACAAAGGAAAATATCACATGTGGCAAAACAGGGCACCTAAGTTGTCCTCAAAATAGAATTAAAAATTGCAAAAAAAAAAAGGGGGGAAAGTAAACATAAAAGCTTTCTCTTTAGGCAGTGAGGGCAGGCTCAGCTCTCTCTTCCGTCGCCTCTTCGGCCTGAGGTAGACCGTCACCTTGAACCACTTAAGAGGCCAAGAACATGTTCAAGTGCATCCTCATCTCCATCCTCAACATCAACCACCTCATCATCTACTCTAGAGGTCGGGGGGACAATAAGCTCAATCTAGACGGAAGAAAGGTCCACATTGGGGAAAAGGGCAACGACTTGCTTTCTAAAGTCCTCGAAGCCCTTGCCATACTGAGACCTCAGTAGGTTGAAGAATGGCTATGAGTCCTTATACTCCTTGACAGCATCGGGCTTTGGTCTTGTCCAGGGTCTCACAGAAGGAAGTCACCTCAGTCGTTAGGATGGCTTGGCCTTTATCAGCTCCTCAGCTCGATGGGCAGCGCCATCGAGCTTCTTCACCTGCTCTGTCAAGATTTTGACTTCGCCATGGAGAATGTGTGCCCCCTCTTTGTACTTCTCCAGCTAGTCTAATTCCTCCTCTAGACAGCCCCTCAAGAGTTTAACGATGGCTTATTGGGTAGCACACTTAATCTAGAGTGCCCACATCCTTACCGAAGCTTGGTAAAAACAGATGGTCAATACGCATACACTACGCGACGAAGTAGAATTATGACTCAACAAAAAAAGTCACCCTTATCAAATCGAAGAGACCAGAGTCCCCCAAGGTATCTGTTTCACGCTCAGAACACTTGTTGAGGTCCGCATCCTTGACAATAGAATAAGCCATCTGGATGGCATGCTGTTTGTCCCTCACCAGAAGAGGGACCTGAGGGATAGGTTCATTGATGATGGGGCCACGAGCCGACATCAAACCCTTACCTGTGCCATGACGGGGAGGGCTAGGAATGCCTTGGGAGCCCGTTGGGTCTGAAATGATGGGTTGGTTGACGGTTTTCTTCGTTGTATGTCCCATGTCGGCTTGGTTCTTCCTTTTCAAGCTCGTTTTAGCGGCCGGGGTAGACGAATTACAAGCCTTTGATTGAAGGGTTGCAGCCTTCTTCACCCCCAAAGCCCTTTTCAACCCTAACTCCATATCTACAACAAAAGTAACAATGAGATAAGAACGGATGGATCAAGACTTAGGACAAATCAGAACTAGGCGACGGATAAAATACTTACATTGGCGAGATTGACCTTCCAACCTTCTAGCTTCAGCCGTCGGCACCGGTCCACAATATGCGTGAAGAGTGTCAAGCGTCACTAGCTTCTTCTAACTCCTTTCTATTAAGGGGATCTGTAAGATTCGTTCCAAAAAATCCCTCTGCTCCTCGTTGATTACCATCAGTGCTTGAGCTAACGGATAAAAAACAAGAAAGGGTTAGCGACGGAATAAATAGGAATATGCAAAGCAAGAAGAAAAATAATATTTAACTCAACAACGGATGATCAATTATACTACGGACAACTCACCAGTAGTATCTAAAACTCCCCAAGTATTGTCGAACTCAACTACATCCCCCCATTCCTCAGGTCTACACACCCATCGTAGTGTGTTTCCCAATCAGATTTGTTTATATGGACGAATAAAAACACCACCCCTAGGAGACCTGTCAGGTTGTTTCTCGCATCAACACTTAGACACTGACAAATGAAGGACCATACCAACAGGTACATATAGTGGGTCCCACAATCCTCTATGTAGTCTCCACGCACGTATCCTCATATGGAAATGTCTTGCGCATCACGTACAAAGACCCTAGTATACACCCGTGTCTTCCCCATATGGAAAGACACCCTAAAATCTTGGAACCTTAATTCCATATATTCTCTACAAGGAAGAATCCCTACATCCAAGGGATCTTGGTTCACTAATTCGCTACTATAAAAGCCTCAGACCTCCTCTTCTCCCATGTATGCAAAAAATCCCTACTTCTCTCACTATAGAGTTCTTAGATATTTCTCATTCACTGACTTAACCTTTGGAGGGTCTTTGGCTGGCACCCCATCGGTGCTCTCTGTTTGGTTCTTGGTTTCTTGTTCTTTAAGTAACAATTGGAGCAATCGAGGACAATCAGCTGACGATTTTTGTGCATCATCATGAAAGATCACCAGCCTAGTTAGCATCAGTGAATGCTAAAAGGGTTAAGAGGCCTAGATTGAAATGAAAGCCATGCAGGTGAATTTTACCTTTAATGCATCTTAAAACATGCTTCGAAACCATAAGACAATTATTTATTGGGGAATACATGAATTGACAAATTTAGTGAACAACAAAGGAAATATCAGGCCTAGTAAAAGTGAGATACGTACAAAGCTCTAGTCATGCTTATAAACACAATAGGATTAGGAAGGCTGTAATCACCATAAGTTGTGAGTCTAATGGAAGGAAAAGATGGTGTTTTGATAGGATTGGCATTCTGCATATTAAAATGATGAAGAATGTCTGAAGCATATTTGGAACGGAAAAGTGAGATGCCAATCTTGGTAGGAGTATTTTGAATTACAAGGAAGTAATTCAAAGGTCCCAAATCTTTAAGTTCAAAAGAGTGGCTAAGGGATGTAGGACATAATCTGTAATTTAATTTTTGTCATTTATTAATTTTGGTACTTTTATGTAATTTTCATTATTTTAGGTTTATGGTTATTATTTCCTTATTTTTAGGTACTTTTAATACTTTTTAGATCAAATTTGGTTCCTATTATGATCAAGTATTAATTAAGATTTGTTTTAGAATATTTTGTTGTCTGTTAAGTGTTATGGGGCTTTAAATAGGCCTCCAAGTCTGTAAATGTTTTTTTGAACAATTAATCAATCAATAAAATTCAGATTTTTGTCTCTCTATTTTTTGGTGGATTTCAAACTATTTCTCCTTATGAATTCAAGGACCCTCATGAATTCAAGGAAACCCTCATGAATTCGAGGTTTACTACCAAAACTAACAATTTAATTTCTATTTCATCAAAAAAAGCAATGTATATGCTTTTTTTTAGACTTCCACGACATCAAAATGAGAGAGATAATGTAGGTGGTGTTATTTCCTGTGGTGATAATATTATCAACATATGAGAATGTAGATAGTAGTGTGACTAGTGTGATAGATGGATAAAGAAGAATCTACAAGAGTGGTAGTGAACCCTAAGTAAAGCAATTGGTTGGTGAAGCTCTCAAACCAAACCTAGAGGGTTTGCTTCAAGCCATAGAGAGGATTTAGGAAGTTTGCAAACATAGGTAGGATGAATTGGATCAACTTAATTAGTAATAAGGTTGTTGCATATAAACATCTTCCTTAAGAATTCCATGTAAAAAGGCATTACTTACATCAGGTAGGAAAAAATAAAAAATGGGTGTAAAATTAAGAAAAAATCCATTGAGATAGTTGAACTTGTTGGAGCAAGAAAAATAATTTTTTTCAGCAAAAATTTGGGGGGAAAAAAGTGGGATTTGTTGAGTTCATTGTGAATGCTCTAATACTAGTAGTAATAAGTTTCTTCCCATCAAACAACACAAGAATGAAGCCTTTCAATCTGGAATTCTATGAGTTCAAATGATAGTCCAGTGTAATTCTATCCTTTGTGGCATCCCATTACCTATAGTTCAAACCCCACGTCCCCCCTCTTCCAATGTCTAAAAAAAAGGAATTCGTAGACAATAATCTTAAGAACATAATTTTTCAACAACTATTGAGATTACATATTATGATTGGTACCAATAAAAAATGTGTTAATGATAGGTGTAAATGAAAGTGATGTTACTTTAACCATAACTTATTACCAGCTTAGCAATTGTGAAAAGATTGGAAAAAATTAAGTGTCCCTACATTGCTCATTTCTTGACCCATTCCTTGCCAAACATGACCATTCCATATTGGTGGTATTCATTATCACCATCATCATAATCATCATCATGTTATTTCAAGCATAATATTATATGACTAGTTTTTTTTTTTAGTTACAATGAGAGTGATGAGGGAATTTATACCTTAGATGTCTTAATTCATTATTATCATCATCACCATCACCTCTTAATGTTTTCAATCAAGACATCTAAGGTATAAATTTAATCTTCATGACTTTAATACTTGACTTGAACTCTTGTTTCTTAAAGTACTAAACACATCTTAGATCTACCCAATTATAAGTGCATTTTGTCAAAGAATTAGCCAATTATATAAAATATGTCTTTAACACACTTCAACCAGAAACTCTAGACGCCTGTCTCTGTTTCTTTGTTCAATTTGTTTAGTCTGCTATGTGCGTTTCTTTTAAATTTTAGTTTGTGTTTTTCGTTAAGTATGCCTGACACTCACGTGAATTGGTTGAAGAATTCAGCTTAATTCAATTTTTGTGTACACTACAACTACCATCTCTCAATCATGCAAACAATTTGGTGTATTGTATTCTTATTAATTAATAGGAGTATTGTTCACCTTGCCGTTTGTGTAACATGCAAACAACTTGTTTTATCATCGTTTTTTAAGTAGGTTCAATTTTAATTATGTTAACAACAAATTTAGGCACACACAATAAATATTTAAAATTATTAGTATTGTTTTACTAAAAAGCTGTCACTTTATTCATCCAAAAAAAAAAAGTCATTTTAGCTAGGAATTAACAAATCAACTAAGATATGGACTTTTAAATTTTTCTTTTTAAAATTATATAAGATTTTACTAATGAGCATATAAATAAATAAATAAATATCTATATCTATTTATCTATATATAAAAATATATAAATTAGCAATAATTTCAAAATGATATATCGGTATTTTACCGATACTAAAATATTTCATTTTCTTAACTAAATTAAAATAACATTCAGTATAATATTGACTTTCATGAGGAGTAATTTTTTTTTCTTTTTTTATTCAGATTGGAATGAAAGGAATATTGAATATATAAAGTTAACTATAGTTTTTGTACAATTGTTTTTGCAAAACATCTTACCAGATATATATAGCATGATTTTCTGCTCTCTCTTTTTTTTTTCTAAAATTATTATTATTATTATTTGAGAAACAATTTATTTATTTATTTATTTATAGTACTCTCTATAATTGCCCATGATATTTGTCTTGTAGGAGTACTCTAAAATTATGAGGTACTCTCTATAATTTTAGATATTTGTCTTGTAGGGGCTGAATTATTGTAACACGCGTAGTACATTATGTACTCTCCCTTAACAATCGCCTTTATAAATGGGATGGAGAACTTATAACAATGAGATCAGTACAAGACGTACAGCAAGTCTAAAACATGGCTCTAGTTCGGATAGAAGAAACCCCTAGATGGAAGAAACTCTTGGGTTATGTCGGACCTGGTTTTCTCGTTTCTGTCGCCTATCTTGATCCCGGAAACTGTAAGCAAAATTTTCTCTCTCACCCCTAGCTTGTGGTTCTAAATGTAGGTGATTTTGTGAGGGGTCTTAGTTTAAAAACTAAAAACGATATTTATTGGTGAAAAATATTGGAATTCTCAAAAATACCACCCTAATAAAAGTGATTATAGAAATTATATGACAAATCTGGAAAATATATCTCCACCAAAATCATGGTTTTATTAGCTGAAATGTCAGAAAACATACTAAGATTAATATTGTATTAATAAAATGTTAAAATAATCAATCTCGTGAAGCAAAAAGAAAACATTTTGTTATGCTCTAAGTTCTTGCTTTGTCTGCACTAGTGGAAACAGATCTACAAGCTGGTGCAGACCACAAATTCGAGGTATTCCTTATTCTTCATTTATTTTTGGGATCATTATTATTATTATTATTATATTAGGATGGATTCTTTGTCCCATATGAATGCAATCTATTTTGTATAAGCAGTTGCTATGGATCGTGCTTGTTGGGCCGAGCTTTGCTTTAACAATCCAGTCTCGTTCGGCAAATCTAGGAGTGGCTACAGGTTCTCCTTCTATGCTGTGCTCAATCATGCACGTGCATTTTTATCTCAAACTATTTCATGCAATATTTCAATCTTTATTAAAGTTACTGCTTAATATCGCTTAATTACAGGAAAGCATCTTGCTGAGCACTGCAAGGCAGAGTACCCAACTTCAGTTAATTACTGCCTGTGGATACTTGCGGAGGTTGCTGTGATAGCTGCGGATATCCCAGAAGGTATGGACAATTTTAAGTGAAACATGTTAAAATAAAATCAAAATCCTGTGTCTCACTCTTAACATTCCATTTTACATTCCATATGTTTTTTTATTTTAAACTTTGATAACTTTACGAGTGATTCCATTTTGTATACCATCATCTGTTTACTTTATGAGAGAGAGAGAGAGATGTGACATGTAAAAAAAGACATGATATGCAGTGCGGCTCAATGGTACAAGTCATTAATGTGGCTGCCTAAAGAGCTGTATGGATCCGTGTTTGACCATCTCTGGCGTTTGCGTTTTGCTCCCTTCTTTCTTTCTTTTCTTTTTCTTTTTTTTTTTTTTTCGCGTGTTCAATTGTTAGAAACCAATTTTATTGTTCATGTACTGTTTATCACTATTTATGTATTATTTATATACTGATAACGCATTTAAAAATATTAAAAATCGATTTCACGGTACTATTTACACATTTAAAAATTATTTTGTTACAGTGTTTTCAGTTTTCAGTTTTTAGTTTCAGCAAAAATAAATTGTATTCAAACGGACCCTAAGGCTGCAAGTTAAAAAAAAGTACTTAAATTTTAACAAATAGTATTAATTAAGCTAAAATATTAACCAATAAATAAATTTTTTTTTTTATCAAATGAAAAACAAATAAAAAAGATAAAGAAATACTATGTCCATAACATTTTTCATAATACTTTTACAACAAAACCTAAATAGCATACTGTTACATGTTGTTATTGATATTAAAAAAATAATTTTAGTGGTAGGTTGAAATAGAAAACAAGAAGTAACATAATACCTAAGATTTGTTATGAAAAATATTGTGAATGTAGCACTTTTCAAAAAAAAAAAAGCAATAAATAAAAAAATTTACAACATTTTTCACAATAGTCAAGTTAACAAATTTTTACTAGTTTTCATCTAGGTTCACCACTAACATTATTCTTTAACTTACTACTATCAATCTGACACATCAACAAATGTAAAAAATTTTGTCAAATTTTTTACGTATATAAACTTCTTATTAAAAAAAAAAAAAAATCTCTGATTCATGTAAAGCAGTAATTTTGCATATAAAACAAGATAATCAATTTTCACCTTAGGCCTTCAAATGCATCAAGTTGCCCCTGTTGATATGTTGCAATTCATGCAGTATAAAATTCAACCTATGGAACTCACATAATATGAGAGAGATATTGTATGTTACCAATACATAAGACACCATCCTTAAAAGTAGAGGAAAATTCATACATAGATGTCACTGACTTATGATTTTTACAGTCGTAGGAACAGCATTTCCTCTCCACATACTCTTCAAAGTACCCATATGGATTGGGGTCCTACTAGCTGGATTGAATACTCTTCTACTCCTTGGACTGCAACGATATGGTGTAAGTAGCTAGCAGTGACTAATATTGCTCCAAGCTAGTTCTATCTAACTATCTTTCTTGTTATTTTACAGTTCTAAAGTGGGTATATTTTTGGTTGGTAGATAAGGAAGCTGGAGGGTGTAATTGGCTTGCTAGTGATGGTACTAGGCTGTTGCTTCTTCACCGTGATGGTACACGCTAAACCCAGTGCAGAGGAGATCTTGACTGGCATGTTTGTTCCCAAATTGAATGGGCCACGGGCCACCAGTGATGCCATTGCTCTTTTAGGAGCTCTCATCATGCCGTAATTTCACAAACTACTATATATATATATATTGCTACTTTTCTAACTTTAAATAGTTTGGGGAAGCAAATCAAGCATACATAAGTACATGTATTTAATATTGATTCAGCTATGGACCATATATCTTCTACAAAATGCTAGTATGTATGTCACACTTGCGTGAGCTCCACGAATCCAGGCTGTCGGCTATTTGTGGTGGGATTACTGAATAATGTGTAGTGCTATTTCCGGTAGGTGAAATATTGATTAACCTGGAGGTGGAGAGAAAATACATGTTATTTCTGTTGTATGTATCCTCACCCTCACATAGGGGTGGACCCAACACTTGTGGGGTTCACCCCCATGTGAGGAGGAGGATACATGTAATGGAAACAGAATAGACCACCTTAGGGTTGGAGACCATATCTTTTATAAAATACTATCATACTGCCTAAACTCCTCAGAACCAGGCTATCGGTTTTGTGTATATGAGATTAATAAGTAAGGTGGGGTAAGTTTTAAAAATTAATTAGTATTATGCACATACACAGATCAAAACTTATACATTATATAAGTGAAATTGAATAATAAAATATATAATGAAAATAAAAGAACTAGTTTACTTCAAGTTATTTGGTGAAAAGTATTTGGTATAATCATATCATGTAAGACACAATTTTAATTATAAAGTATATAATGTAGTAAGATTTCGACATTAGCTTATATGTAATTTTATTAATCAATATTTTGGTAATGATAATTAAATCAGTTGTTATAATATACTTTTACAACTCTCACATAGATAAAAGGATTATATTTTCACATGGAATTTTTATTTTATTTTATGATTAGATAGGTTTTAATCACAACTATATGATTAGTTAGGTTCCAATTCCTGGTTGAATAAATTTTTTTAATTTAGGTTTAATTTGAAACTACCCCAAATTATACATGAATTGAGTTAAATGGCTAAGCTTTTAATAAAAGGTAGCCACTTAGTGCAAGAAGAGTGTTGCCACTCGGTGGATAAAGAAGATAGCCACTTGGCACAATTACAACTTATAGAATCCAACTTTTACTATATACTTCCTCTACCCCATATTGCTTATGCTTGTTTAGAAAATCCAAATTTTTAAAAGAATATTATTAAATGCATTGTTTTTTACATAAAAATGTAAAGTTTCCAGATTATCATCCTTAATTTAAACTTTCATCCCTTAAAAAAATAAAATGAAAGAAGAGTATTGGCTTTTTCAAAGATAACTTCATTTTGGAACTTCCGAAAAATGAAGTAGAGTGAAGGTTAACAATTTGGGATGGAAAGAGTAGTATGTGACAATATGTCAAACTTTTCAAAAACACCAAAAAAAATTTAAAAAAAAAAAAATTTATGTTATTTCTTATATTTTATTTTATGTAATACGAATCAACTACATTACTTAATTATTATGTCAAGTTATAATTTTTCTAATAAAATTAATAATACCTTTAATATTTTCCTGTACAAATGGGTAAAATTTGTGCAACATATGCTAACAAGTTTGTAAAACCTTTTTCACAAACTTTTGAAAAGTTATAGCATCCACTTGGTGATGTTGGCACTCTTGAATAAGTAATTATCAAGTACTTATACAGTGGCTTGATGCTCCATCTTCTCATATTTATGGCAATATTTTTGGTGTGATTCACTATGAATTTGAGAGAATGAAGCACCATGTCATGTGCTTTGAGAGTACTTAATAATCCCCCCACCCCAAAGAGAGAGAATAAGTTTCTGAAGCCCTTGAAATGAATGGCATCGTTCCAGTTTCTTGTATCACATCCATATATAATGTGGCTAACCTTTAATACTGAGGTGACCCCCAATGGATTGGGGTTGAACATTGTTTCCCTGGGTTAGAACTGATCAGGTATGAGCTTGAAAGCACCTTCAAAACCTGGATGATCAGTTGTTGGTTGGACCACCTCTCTCAAACTTTGCAAAAGTGTGAGCTTTGAAGAAAAAAAAAATTATTGCCCCAACCTGAGGCCCACATGGCCTAACTTCCCTAGCCAAATAGATTCGGACCAAATTCACCACCAGATAATTTATCACCAAATCCACTCTAGTAATTTCATTTGTTTTCCCATTTATAGGCTCTTTATATAGAATATGTTGTGGTAAAGCCATCGAAAACATTTGACTCTGCCACTATTCTCATACTATCAAACTACAGACACAATCTTTTTCTCCACTCAGCACTGGTTATATCAAGAAAAATCCCTCACACCTTAGATGGCATCAAGGTAAGTAATTAAAACCTTCAATTATTTCCTTCCATGAATGACAAAGTTTGATTAAACTAACCACCTCTCTTACTCTCTCTCTCTCTCTCTAGAGTGCAAGCAAGTGCTTTTTGATAGAAAGTGGGTTAGCATTGTTCCTAGCGTTCCTCATCAATGTGGCAGTCATATCTGTTAGTGGTAGCGTGTGTTCCAATCCAATTATATCTCCAGAAAACAAAGCTCAATGCAAGAATATCACTCTGGAGTCTGCAGCTTCCTTGCTTAAGGTCTTACATATATATGCCTTCTTCCTTATGCTAATTACTTATTCAAAAAAAAAAAAAAAAAAAAAAAAAAACATTAATGTTTTCATGACCAACAAACTGTTGTTGTTTCTCAACAAAACCATAGACGGCTTAAAGACTTGTAGTTCAGTGGTATTGTTGTAAGAAGGTTCCAAGTTCCAACCCCACTTGTTGTAAGGAGGAAAATTCACATGAGGCGAGGCATGTAGAGAAAATGGCAACTTAGAACTTTAAAACTAAGTTTTACGAAACCATGCAAGTTTAATATATTATGTTTGACAGGAATTTCAGCAACCAAACAGAATTAGGTAACAGAATTATACGTTTGTTTTCCTGATTTGTTTTTTTTTTTCTTGACTTGCTATATGGTATTTTAATAGAATGCCCTTGGAAATTGGAGTTCGAAACTTTATGCCATATCCTTGCTTGCTTCTGGTCAGAGTTCAACTGTCACTGGAACCTACGCTGGCCAGTACATTATGCAGGTGCTCATCAATGCGTGAATCCTTTTCCCTCAGAGAGATGAGCTTAATTATGAAAGATTTCTAAAGCTTTTAGCTGCGTTGTTTGCAGGGTTTCTTAGATTTGAAGATTGAGCCCTGGTTGAGAAACTTAATAACAAGGTGCATAGCAATTACTCCAAGTTTAGTGGTATGCATTATCAGTGGATCTCGGGGAGCTGCAAGCCTTATCATTATTGCTTCTGTAATTTCAAACTAAACAGAACTCTTAGTTAACTTCTACTCTTTCTAATCCTTAAATTAGTCCAAAATTTTGATTTCTATTGTTATTTTTCTTTGCAGATGGTCTTATCATTTGAACTACCATTTGCATTGGTTTCTCTCCTAAAGTTCACCAGCAGCGAAGCAAAGATGGGTCCCCATAAGAACTCAACAATGGTAAGATTTCTAACATTTTAAGGTACTTTTGCATCATTTAGTAATATTAGTTCAACCCTTAAAAAATTGAACCTAGTGCGTAAAACTTCCATTTTTAATTAGTAGTCAATGTTTTATCCCCCAATTCTTTGGAGAGATTGATGTCAGAATTCAAACTCGCTTCCTATCACCTATTACTTTTGGTGAAAGGCGTTTTCTATTGCACCAAGGTCTGACTTCTATAAAACTCACGACCTATATTAGTACAACACTTACAATGATAAAATTGATTTCTCTTCATGCCAAGATATGCCAAAATAAAGGCATACAGTAACCGGATCCATATGATTAATACCCATTGCTTCTTTGGCATAACAATTATATGGTGCTTGACAATTTCTTTTGGTACTTCCGCCGTAGGTAAGGCTTGTTTCATGGCTTTTGGGGTGTTGCTCAATTGGGATCAACTCATACTTCTTAAGTACGACTATCATAGGAAGGATAACAAGTAAGCAAACCTCAAAAGCTGGATCAATCCTCGCAGGTGTACTAGCTCTTCCAGCAATGGTGCTTTACGTCTCATTATTGACATACTTGACATTGAAAAGAGAGAAATCTACTGAGAGCTCCCCTAATATGATGATGAGTACTATTGAAACAAGAAGCTGAGACAAACGGTTGGCAATTTGGAGAGCAGAATAAGGGAGATGGCTTACTACTAGTTGCAGACCTACACCTGCACAATGCGTGTGAATAAATAATTATTTTATGATTATGGTATAATGTATAATTTGTTCTCTAAAGTTTGTTGAAGATAGTTTGTTCTCTCTAAAAATTAAATATTTTATAAAATTATTTTTCATCTTTCTATATTTACCAAGATATTATTTTATCATTTTTGGTGTGTTTGATTGATACTATTTCTTTATGAGCTGGTCCATAATATTTGAAATTGTGTTATAGTACTATGATTTGTTTTTCTAATTTTTTTTCTTTTATAGCTAAACTTTTTTAAATTTCAAATAAATTATTCAAATTCTCCATTCTCCCACAGAGAGAAATACAAAAGATATCACACATATCAACCAAAGTCCCATCCTTAAAACCTAGCGCACGCCCCCTGATAATTGGACTGGTCTAAGAGCATTCGCATTGGGCATGCTAAATGGCATATGTAGGAAAATTTTAGCATAAAACAACCCCTCCATCCGGTCTTTCAATTCTAAAAAGTTTTACAATAGAGTTACAGTACAATTATACTTATACAAGTCACTGTTCACCAATTGTAAACTTAAATTTCATTTTTTTATTACTCACTCTCTCTCCTCTGTCTTTCACGCTCAGACACTCCTCTCTTCTCCCTCTTTTCTATCTTTGCACTGTGCTTTTCATTTCTCCATCTTCTCTATCTATGCAATCTACTTGCCACCGTGGTCGATTTCTCTCTATGGTTGCTGCCGTGGGTCTAATCGGTGTAGTGGTTTTCCTAATTAGCGTGGTGGCATGGCGAGGTGGAGATCGACGTGCTGGTGCCTCCCTCTATCTATGCTTTTCATTTCTCCCTCTTCTCCCTTTTCTCTATCTACTTACCGCCGTTTTTGCTTTCTCTCTCTGGTTGCTACCATGGGTCTGATTAGTGTAGTGGGTTTATTGATCGACATGGTGGCATGGCAAGGTGGAGATCAGCGTGGCGTCATAGTTGAGGTGGAGATCGGCGAGGTGGGTTTGGGTGGGTTCTGATGGGGTTTTTTTGTAGTTGTTGTGGCCTGTGTCTGGGTTTGTGGAGATCAACATGGAAAGGGTGAATAAGATTATGGCTTCGGGCTATTTAACCACCTCGTCGAAAATGAAGGCTCCAGCGGAAGTTGCAGCTGGAAGAGAGGTAAAAATTAGAGAGAGGAGAGAGATGGGAGAGAATAGATATGATTTTGGGAAATATTATTTTAATGTGTTGTATTGTAAAATAAAAGTTGAGATGTTATAAATATTGTAAAATGGTATTGTATAATTGATAAAGTCACTTTTTGAGATAGTAAAATAAGATAGGATAGAATTTCCTGATGCGAATGCTCTAAGGTTAAAGTAGTCCGAGTTATCTTAAAAAAATAAAAATAAAAAAATAAAATAACAAACAAGGACATGTATAAAAAAAGGTAGGGCTCTATGGGGAACAACCAAACATAAAGAACAAAACAAATTACCCTTAAAACATTAGTAACGTTACTCTCCATCACGATTTTTTATTTTTTATTTTTTTTAGCACATGATTTTAAACTTTCTCGTGAACAATATATAGCACAGTATAAAGAATTGTATCCAAAGTATTACAATTAAAAGATATCGAATTAGCGAACTGAATAATAGTACTACTGTCACTAAAACTCAAGACAGTCGATCATTCAAATGGTAATCTATGAAATAAAAGCCTCAATTTTTCTTCCAAAATTTTCACGTCATCAAAGGGATGAGAATTCCTCTCCTGCCACAAAAGCCACATCAAACACAAAGGAACACAGTGGACAAGCATTTACGGAACCAATTCCTCCACCCCAATCAATAAATCAAATACTCTACATAAGAGCACCCAATTAACTCCAAAAAACGAAAATAAATAGCCCTACATCACATTGGCAAAATCACAATGAAGTAACAAATGATCCACCGACTCCCACTACACCTACATAAACACCACCATTCTACTAGTGTTAATTCCTCTCTTTCTAAGACTACTAAGGAACGTGAGAGAGCTGCATATGATAATTTACAAACAGTTTGAATTACTAGCCAGCAAATGTACATATAGCATACTGGAAATATAATCAAATCAGTATTTGATCACATTGTGGCGCAACCAAAGCTCATACATGACCATATGGAATGCATCATATCTGATGGGTGGAGAGTTCCACTGGAAATGCCCCTGAACCTGATAGAAGACAATCCATAAAAGAAATTCTTATCAAGTAGTTTACTTTATTTTCCCCTTTTTTTTCTTTTTTTTTTTTTTTTTGAATAAACTGTAAAGACCATTGAAATAATACTTAATACAATAGTGAGTTGTTCACCTACGGAACTTGAAGCCGACAAAGCACACATACATACGTACACACAAACAATATATACAGCGTAGAAGCAGATTGACCATATGAAGATTGAAAAGTAGTATAAATCAGATAAACCACTTAGAATTTTTGACTTGAGATAGAAAGGCAATACCTTAACTAAGTTCTTGTGAAGTGCAACAAATTCAGCATCAGGTATGTCCTTTAGAATTTGCTTAAGCTGATACACATCATGCTCCTTAAGTATGACAGCAAATTTATGCCAATCCAGAATATCATTGAATGGCAGGTCATAATAATTTGACAATATCACTGCAAGAGATCCAACACATGAAGAACTTAGGGATTTAAATTTTAAATATATACTAGCACAATGATATATAGTGTCGCTGTGCGATATATGTACAGATTTATATACAATTATAAATTTTTTTTTTTTTTTAAAAGGATAAATTAAAAAATATTTTGATAATATAATTGAAATTGAAATTGAAATTGAAAAATTACAGAAAATACTTTAAGTTACATGTTGACACATCTTGTTATAAACCCATGAGTAGAATTCACCCTTGAAAACCGGTTTGCAAGGGGAGGGAGCCCAAGAGTTCATAAACACATGATTTAGCTTACACTTAATCCATGTGGGACACTAAGATCATAACATACCACCACACCCCGCAACCGACATCCACGACGGCTCACTCTAGCGACACTGACCCAAGGGTAGCCCTTCCTCTTTTTGGTGGCTCCACTCATCTACCAATAATTTTAATCTAGCCTCTAGGTCGCCTCCTTCGAGATCCGACCACAATGTCGCAACTCATTTGATCCCATACTCAATGAGCTATGTCCGATTACTCGACATGGAACCTAGCTCTGATATTAAATGTTACAAACCCATGGGTAGTACTTACCCTTGAACACTGGCTTGCAAGGGAAGAGTAACCAAGAGCTTATAAACACATGATTAAGCTTACATTTAATCCATGTGGGACACTAGGATCATAACAAATCTCATGTAAGACGAAGCTTTTATCAAAACCTATTTTTATAATACATTATTAAAATAAATTAAAAATAATAATGAAACTTCTCTTTAGATTTCTTGAAACTTTGGTAATTTAGTTTTAATAAAAGTACTTCTGAATTTCTTAAAAATTTAGTAATAAAGTTTAATTTACAGAAAACTATGTTGACAAGTTTAAAGATCTATGGTGTGCCATAAGCTGTAAGAACTCAGTTCAATAAGTGACACTTATCTTGAGCCATAAAATGCAAATAAATTATAAATCTTTAGTAATAGAGTTTGATTTAGAACAAAGTGCTGCCAAAATTACATTGATAGTTTTATAGTGCACCACATTGCAAAAATGCATACAACCTGTACATTTATGTTGGCCATATAGCGCAAGCACGATGTGTAAGAGTTAAGTCCCAACCTTTTTTTTTATTAATACAAAAAATTGAAGTAATTTAAAGTAAATAATGAAATTTCTAATAACTCTTTGAAATAGAAATTTAATAGAACTAGTATTTTTAATCTTTTTGAAAGTTTAATATAGTGTCACAATCTATGTTAATAATTTTAATGTACTTATAATCCACCACATAGGTCCACCTATGTCTATGCTTACTATCAAATATTTTATTCACAATCGATCCCAAACCCAAAAAAAAATGACAGTTGTGGTAGATTGACAGCCAATGTAAAATTTTGTCACTTTATTATGAATGGATCCACTAATACCTACTATGATCTATGGTACTAAATGTTGGGCTATTAAGAAGTAACATGTCCATAAGATGAGTATAGCTAAAACTAGAATGTTAAGCTGGATAGATGGAAATAAAAGAGAAAATAGGATTCGAAATGAGGGAATTCATTTAAAGATAGAAATGACTCCTATTGATGAACAGATGAGAAAATGTCCCTTAAGATGGTTTGGACATGTGCAAAGGAAAGCAATTACTCCACTAATGAGAAGCGTGAGTTGACTCAAGTCGAGCGAATGAAAAAAAAGGTAGAAGAAATAAAATAACATTAGTACAAGTAATTTAAAGGGACAGGTCAATTAAGAAGATAACAGAGAATATTACTTCGGATATAATAGAAAAGTGGAAAAACATACATGTGGCTAACCCTAACTAGTGTGTTGAGGATACATAGTTGACCTCAAAATTTTGGAACTAAAACTTGGTTGTTGTAGTATAGTACGCCACATGAAAAAAGCACTCTTGAAAGTTTTAAATGATTTTGCAAACCCCCCACGCTAATGTATAAATTAGCAAAATCGCATAAGCTGTATAAGAGTGCCAATCAATCAGGTTTGAAGTACAAGTCATGAAGCTAAGCAGTACTCCAAGTATGTAGTAAAATTACAAAATTAAAACAGTGAAATCTCACCAGGAACACATCCATAATGGATTGAGTCAGCTATGCGAGCACTGTTGACTTGGGAACCACCAGGGCATATGCAGAACTTAGTATTATAAAATCTCTTTTGATATATGAGTGGTCCGATAGCCCTATTTATTCTGTTGTTCGAAATATCAAGTTCAGTGTCATTCTGCCACACTCGTGCTAGTATAACTCTAATTTTAGAGTTTCGATGTCCAGCCCAAAAGCCAAGTGTTGTCCTGCAAATCATGTTTGTTATTTTTATAAGCAATTAACTGCCTTGCTGTGTTTTTTTATTTAATAAAAAAAAAAAAATCACAGTCAGCTACCTATGTAAGGCAAGTCTTAACCTAAAACAATTTCAACTTTCAACTAGTGATAAGATGCATCATGAGACATTCCTATGAAATGAAAACAACATTCCATTCAAGATGAAGATGAGAGTATACAGTTATTTTCCCTTTTCTAATAATTCTAGTATGTATAAAGACAGATATGATAGATAACCTCAAAAATTAACAAATATTATTATTATTGGGGGAAAAAAAAAATGGTAGGATGAAATCTGACCATCACCATACCATATCACGACAAAATAAAAAAAGCAGTCTTTGCAGAACTTGATAGGTTTGAGGAATTGTGAAATGTTCTTACTTTCGCATTTCACTTTTCCCAGATATTCTTGACAACATTACTGAACATGTTTGGGTTGGAAAGTTGACACTAATAGATCAAGTGAGACAAGTGTCTAAATTATGCTTCACACGTGAGATAGATGGGCTTTCTATTCACAATTTAATTTTATGAAATAATGCATCTCAGCTCTTAACTGCTAGCGTACCGGTTCCTTCTGCTACCTGTAACTTCAAGAGACATTAGAAATATACAATGACTCAACAATTATTCCCTTACAAAGAGATAGACCTTAAAAACAATTCATTAGATGACTTTCTTTTTCTTTAGTTCCCCCAATAACCCTCCCCCTCCAAAATTAAGGATCATAACAAGCCCAAACCCCATAAGCTCCCATCCATGACCTGACATTCACCTTATAAAAGGAAGCAATATACTAAGCCACTCAAGATAGTGTCTGAACTAAAATGGGTTCAAGTTCCACAAATTTCCAAAAAATCTCTACAAGTTAACCAACTTTCAGGGTAAAAAGAAGTTTCTATACAAGTTTAAAAAGTTTTAACTAATTCAGACTTATAAACTGGTAATATGGTTTAACTTTTAAAAAAGTTTTGCCATTGATCATCACATAGGATCCTTTAACAATATATGGTTTTAGTACATCATGATCCCATAATATAAAGCACTAGCGACACTGCATTCAAGATAACAATCTGGTTGTAGTTCCAATTCCACGAAAAAAAAAAAAGTTAAAATGGAGGCAGCCAGATATTTCAAATTTGTATGCCATTTTTTGAATAAGGACTTATTTCCTTAAGAAATAGGAGAGTAAAGCAAATTGATGTTTCAAGTAATAGCTCAGGACAAAGAGAGTAACAAATAATGAAAGTCGGAAATAACCCCAAAACTGGCCATCTGCCATCTACTTATGTGAAAGTATGATAATCATGTAATCAAACATTTACATTCCACAATTTACCTATTTTCAATATCATTTCCTCCAGCTGGAAGGGCAAACGGTTGCAAAACTTGAGGGAGAGCAACATCTTTGTGTGGAATGAATCCAACATCATAGCTTGGGGAGCACACTACTCGAATTGAATTCTTTACAAGAAGCAGAACTCCTTCTGTTGCCCTAACACCAACATCATGACAAGTGACAAAAAAATGATCCGCACCCAAGGTTCTATTCCAGTAAGGATAGTTGGAAATTAAGCTTTCCACATAATTCTGGATTATTATGGTCATATTCTCATAAGAAGTGCCCTGCACATGATCATGCAAGCATCACATAGCAGCAGAGAAGAGATCAGAAGTGTAGGTGTAGGTGTTGAATAAAGTGTATTTGTCCTAAACAAGACCAATATCTGAAAAATTGCACTAATTGCGAGTTTGTAAAAGTTAAACTTGCTGTGACAGTCTGCAAGGTAGAACTTTCTGACACATCCAAACAATCCACATTTGCAATCATTGTAGTCATTTTTCCTTCAATGAACTCAAAACATTACAACTGACACCAGAGCAAAACAAGCAGTGCCTCAGATTTCACATGGATCTCTACATAGAGTTTCTTCTAAAGCCACAACAAAATCTCATAGCAAACTAAGGTATCAGCCTGCCATAAGTCAAAACATAATAAAATATTACACCCAGACCCCCCACAACTCAAAAGGATGTTGTGAGATTTTGTTGTGTCCATAGATTTTCTACTCTACATATGTTGTATATGGTATATACTTATAAAGAACATCTAGTGCAAGAAACCCTTTATTTAGTGGAGTTCATTCACCAACTTCCTTGACCTTTCAGCATTGGGCAGGCATCACTCAGCCCCCATACATGGTCTTACGAATTTGCAGAAACCTATCTTGTGTTTTAATTTTTGTAAACAACAGCCTGGGCGTGTACACTGTGACCCCCAGGCACCCGTTCTCCTGAAGTTACAGGTCTATTTAGCCATTTAGAGTTCCTAACTCAAAAAACAAAGAGAAGTACTATGTCCACAACATTTTCAAAACAAATCATAGTCGATAAGTTGTTATTGATTCAAACCATAGGGGATAAGTTATACTGGTGCACAAAACTCCTACTTTTGCAGGGTTTGGGACTCTAAAATCTTAATGAAATTCACAAGTTCCAGTTGTCGTGCTTTCTCAGCAAACAAACACAGCATTGGTGCATATAAATATAAAAGAAGTTTAACAAAAGGCAAGCACAGAAAACAGCATTATCGTAAGGGCATACCTTGCCTCGCATCTTATGGCAGGAGATTGGAATGAAGAAGAGATGAGCCTGATTGGGATCATGGGTACGGAAAATACTATCACGAATGTTCTGAAAGAAATAGCCTTCACTGGCGTACTTGCCCGTAAGCTTTCTTGGGGTCTGGTAAAAAGTGTTGGGATCACCATCTGGGTATATATACACCTTGAATCTCCTCTCCATCTCCACATAATTCAACCCAAATATCTGCGGCAAATGGTAAACATCCCCGGAAACATCATCTTTCTCCACCTCCACCACCTCTAGTTTAGAAAGATAAAGCTGAGAAGTAGAAGTAGTTGTTGTTGTTGGTGGTGGTGAGGAGTGGAGGGAATTGGAATTGTAGGAGAAGTATGTGAAGGAAAGAAGGGTTAGGGTGGCGAGGGTGAGGGTGAGGGTGATGAGAGAGAGAACGCGGCTGCAGCCTGAGGCTGAGATGCCTTTCCGCCGGTTGACATTGCCAACTATGCCCAATAAACAACTGTGTTGTGTTGTTGGGAGATTTTTGAGGTTGTTGTTTTAATCTTTAGTTATTACTGTCTTTCACTCCCTTCTTCCCTTCCGCCGCGAATCTATGATTTATCGCTTATCGCGTTTGTCAATTTATTCTTATAAAATAAATTAAAAAAAATAAAGTTGATTTATCATACTTTTTTTTTTAATTAAAAATTTTCAATAGTTACCATGGAGGAATGGTTTAAGGGAGTGTCAAATGAGCTACTGGCCTCTTGGCCTCATTAGTGTAGTTTACCTTTATAGATTAATAATTGGAATAGCAGGCAATGGCATCGACAATGGACAAACATTTTATTTTTTCCTTGGGATGAAAAGCCATACTAGTTTTAAATTGGTAATCACTATAAATTTTATTACATTGACTTTACGGTTATGTTTGGAAACTTGTGTTTAGATTTTAAATTAATAAATTTGATCTCAAATCCATTAATTTTAGTTATTATTTCAAATTCATTGATTTTAAAGATTTAAAAATCCTACGTAGATTTATCAAATTCAAATCATTGACCTTTTTTTAAACTATCTAAACAAGATATGTAGATTTTAATCACCCAAATCCAAATCTAAATGCCAATATCTTACTATCCAAATAGACCATATATAATGTGCCGACTTTTAAACATAAAAAAACACATATATTAAGTCGCAATTACAAGAGGTTGTGGGCTTAGTCCATTCCATTTCTACCAAGAGTCGTACCTTTTCATTGAAAGACTTTAAAATGGCTCTTCCGCGCACCTTCCATCAAAATACAGAAGGATGTTCAGTGAGTGACCACGATTCTTGGCAATGGGGTCAATGATCAACTCATAAATTAAAAACCTCGACTCAAGAGTCAAGGCCCACTTTGATACCAGATTTTTTTTAGGAGACCTCATTGATAAAATTAGCGGAATTGTACCAAATCATTTAATTAACCAATTATGAGCTTGATTTCAATTCGAGGTTAATTACACCACAGTAAACAAATTACCAATAATAAAGTGCAGTAAGATAAAGACACAAGGCAATCTGTTTACAAAGTGAAAAACCAGTGGCCTAGCCAAGGAAAAAAAAAAAAAACCCTTTGAGGGTTTACCACTACCACCAATCCCAAGCAAAATCTACTATTAAAATTGAAGTTCTTACAACAGATACTTACCCTAATTTCTAATTGCTACCTTTAGTAGTGGCTTACTCAACCACACAACTCCAACTCGGTTGGACTCTTCTAATATGGATTTCACCAATACAAACCTCCCACTCGCGACTTCATGGATCACCTCAAAGATTTTGCAACTTGTCTATGTTAATGTTGTGGCTTCAACTTGATCACCAATTGACAGCAACGCGGTTCTTCAAATTCACAAAAGTGTATCTGATAGGATGGTGAATTGAGAGATTAGGTGCAGAAAGTCTAGATACACGTGAAAGTCTGTGTGTGTGTCTAGTGACTCGGCCGGCAAGTCAAATGCTAAGCATTTCTTTGTGTCGGTGATTAACTCAAAGCATCTCAAAACCTTCCTAGGAAATTATATCATTCAATTTTGCTGCACAGCATTTGTAATTACAAGTTTAACATCCATCTATATTACAAATGAAACAAATAGAGGAAGGCTCTTTTATCTTCGATAATATGGCAACTCAAAATCAAAGGGCTCGTGCACGTTACTCTCCGTAGTTCCTATAGCATTAACAGAAAGAGAACAAGAATCAGACACATCTCTGATTCTTAGGCTGAAGCATATACAAGAAAATCCCTCCTGCCACTGAAACATTCAGAGACTCAAACTCTCCAGCCATTGGAATGCTCACAAGCTCACAAACCTGCAAAGATTTCTCTGAAAGGCCACTTCCTTCACTACCCAATACAAAGCACAATGGCACATCTACAAAAGAATCTGCTAGCTCTTGAGAAAGCCTAGCAACTGGCTTTAAATTTCCAGTACTCTCTGGATGGCCAGCCAGCACCTTCATTTGAAATTCATTTATAAGGGCTTCAAGATGAACCCAGTTGCCAGAAACTATAGGGAGCTGAAAGGAGGCTCCTCGGCTAGCTCGAAGTGCTTTCTCATTAAACGGATCACAACAGCCAGGAAGTTGAAAAACACCTCCCTGTTGGACACCGGCCCCAATATTAGACTGACTTCTAAAATATAGATGAAGAACAATAGTTCACGTTAGGCAAGAAAATGCATGAAAAGAGTTGCATTAAGTAATAGTATTCATAATAGTGTATGGCTAATCATTGATCTTTCTGTTCAGTAAAAGGAGTGGGACATCTTACAACAGAATGGAAAGATTGTTGAGTCTCAATATGTAAGTGTAACCCTTAAAATGTTATTGCTTGTGACAATTATCATTGAGAAGTTTAAAATAATGAAACCAATCAGGGTTAATGCATTCTACAGGCAGCCAAAGGAAACCTGTAAGCAATCATCAACTAACATAAATTTGCAGCAATGGTAGTTGGGAGTCAAACTGATTCCTTAATGATGAAAAGAAATGGCACTTTACATCAAAGCTTTTAACACAACTGAAGTTCAGCAATGCAAGTTGGAGAAGCATCCATATAATATAACATCAGAAAGGTTGTGGAAAAACATAAAAAAGTATAAAGAAGGCAGATACTTCAAAATTGCAACTTATTTCCTTACCCATTTAAAGGCCATAGCTGATCTGAGTAATGTACCAAGGTTTCCAGGATCCTGCAGTGAATAACACCTTTGAATTAGTGATACAAAATTCATAAGGTTCCTAAATTCAATTGCCTGTAATTGTAACCGGGATAACAAACAGCATCTTAGGAGTTAGGAATCTTCAGTTAATATGTCATGTTTATTGTATAAAGCAGCACTAATAAACCTTTATGGAATTTTGTGCATTTAACAAATAATAGGGAAGAGATGAAAGAGACTTCAATTATTTCCAATCTTTTGTTGCAACAGTTTTATTAAACCTAACAGAATTCATGCTTTGCTTCTGTCTTGCATATTTATATATGTATGTATTAACTACTAATATAGGTGTCTTTTATGTCGTATGAGAAAAGAAATATCAGGTGACTGAGTTGCAGCCATGTAGCATGACAAACTCTTGGCTTCAATTGACTCTACCTATAAGAAATTGGTAATTAGATCTATTCCCCTTCAATGACTTTTTTCTTCTACTTTCTAAGAATACAGCTTTTATACTTGGATCTCCACTGAGCAGAAGACTAGAGCAGCATCCATAATCACCCCAAAAAGCCAAGAATTGCGTGATATCATCTTTTTACACACACACACACACACACAAACACACACAAAAAAAGCAAGGCTACAACAATGGAAGAAAAGCCAATCAACAGCCTCCCAATAATGACAACTACTCAGGATAAGTGTGATAATCACCTGGATCCCATCAAGGACTAGAATTCGATGCAGTGATGTGAACCATCTTTGACAATCTGCCTTTTCTTGACCATCAACTACATTGAAAAAACTGGTAGGAATACTCATCAGGGCAATTGCTTCAATAGATTCAGTTGACTGCACACCAGAAAGTTTTCTCATCACCATAGAGCTCACACGCACAATACGAACAGAGAGATCATCTATCCCTTCAGGAACCTCAGCTTTATCAAGTAGAAGTAAACAATCCATTCCCACAGTTTTATCCTGCAACGATTCTTGAAACCTGTATATTTCCCTACAGACAAAGAATATCTCATTGCTTTATCACCTATAACATATTAACATGTAGTTCCCATAATCAATTAGGCAGTGAATGCTGAAGTAATATAAAAATTTCGGGTAAGTCATGGAGGAGATAAAAAAAATTAAATCTTTGATAATAAAAAAAGCAGAAAGGTCAAATGTAGGGAACATGTTAACTACAACATAAATAGTTCATAGAAATTTAACAACAGAGCTGCCATATCAGTGACAATGAATAAGATGAAATAGCATTATGCAAAACAAAAGTAAGGGAATCATAGAAGAGAGAATAAATTATTCAAATTTCCTCAACCAAAGATTTCACTCTCATTCTCTTAAATTATTTGGGACCCGAAATATCTGAACTGTCAGGAATTTTAATTTTTGGAAGCCCAGAAGAACAAAATTCATAAGATTGAACAATTCAATTTCTTTTCTTCTCTTCCACTACTGAGCATCCAAAAAAAAAAGCGAAAGCCGGAATTCATTTGAGAAAGCTCTAATCACTGATAATTACAAAGTCCACGGCAGAACTCATTTTCTAATTCTTGGAAATAATAATGATAATAATATTCGTTTACTTTCCAACATATTCTCAGCAACGAAAACAGAGTTTAAGAAAAATAGTAGATACCCATTTTAATTTTTGGGCTACTAGGCTTGTTGACTACAACATAGAAAACCACCCAGATAAATTGAAATGAAAGAGAGAAGGATTAGCATGAGTACCTAATAGGGGTAGCACCCACAACGAGAACTGAACCATGGGAGTGGCGATAAGAAGAGTTGTGGCGCAGCTTGAGGCAGTGCTTCACAAATGGGTTTGAAGTGCTAGTAATGGATTGCACATGAGAAGGTAGAGGGACTTTCACTTTCACATCGTAAGAAGCATTGTCATACTTCTTTTCGAAATGGGTTTGTGTCTGAGTCTGAGCAACTTTGAGTTTGAGTTTTGGAGGAAAAGTAGGTGATGTAGTCACCCAGCCCCAGCAGGACGTGTCTGTGCATTGCATTCCTTCCACTCAGTCTATACTCTATACCATACACTCGCAGTTTTCCTATTCTGAATACAGAATCGAAGCTGAAAGAGTACTTACTTTGCCACATAAACTACCTTCCAATACCAATACATGCTTCTATCCAATACCAATACCAATACCAATACATGCTTCTAACTAGTGTTTTGGAGAATGCTTAGTCCATCAGAGGATGTACAGTTTGTCAAGACGCATTGAGGATTAATCATTTGTAAGTACTAATAGATTTCGAACTACACGTTACATTATTCACAAAATATCTAGTTTTATATGATAATCAAATGGTCATAATAACGAGTACCTTGAGGGCATATGTTAACAATTTATTTAAGGAAAGTTTTGACATCGCTTTTATAGGAAATGAAAAAAGTTGTCAAAACATTAATTATTTTTTTTCTTTTCCCATAAAAACCTTTTTTTAACTGGATTATTAACCAGTGTCCTAAGAGCACTCATTAGCATTTCCCATAATTAAATGTAAAAAGCATGTTTTTTTATTAAAAAAAAAAAAAACTAGCAAAATTTAAAACACTCTCAAATAACAAATATAAATAGCTTAATTTAGAGAATATAATATATTGTATCAATTATACTTAGTTAAAAAGTAATCTCATTATTTTAAAAAGGGTTTAGAACTAATACTTATAAATCTCATATACTATTTTCATATTTTAATTAACCAAAAAACAAAACAAACAAATTGTCAAATTTTACAATTTTTCAGCACATTAGACGGGTCTACAACTAGTTGGCATAATTTATTTTTCATTCTGGGATTATGATGCCTTCTGTTGACTGCTTTTTCATTTTGATTAGTATTTTTGTTTGTTATCTTTTGAGTTTTGATAGAGATCCAAATGAATGTGGTTGAAGAAGCATGCAGCAATACGACAGCTTCTTGCCACTTGGGCAATGACTATGAGGTCCAAGCTTCTTAAGTCAATTATTCCATGAACACCAGATCATCCATTTCTGGTTCTACTTGCTTTCATCGATCGCTACTACCAAAGTACAGTAAATCTGGTACTCCACACCAATAAATACAAGCCACCTACTACAAAAAATAACTATTTCATATTAGTTTTTGAGGATATGTCATGTTTTAATGGTTGTGGAATACCACATCACTGTACGCCGAGAATGTCTTATGTGGATTCATCTTTCGTCCTTCCCACTTTTTCCCTCTCTGAACTCTCCCAAAGAGAAGAGAACGGATTTTGTACTTTAAAAAAAGAAAATAAACTTATTTGGCATTATGAGACTAATTTGTCTATAAGGATCCTAAAATGGAAAACAATTTGTATCATGGAATATTCTATATTCTCTGAGATGTTGGCAAAGTCAGTGATGCCCCTTGGCTGGGAAACTCATCTATTGACATCATGGGGTCCTGAGAATACATCCTCTGAGATGTCCCAGGAATATATAACCTCTCAGATGTCGGAGGCATAACAGAGTTTCTCTGAACTATTGGAGATATGTACATTCTCTCAGCAGGAGGAACAGAGTCAGCCCGCTGAGAAGCCGGAGCCAAGTTGTCATTCCTTTGAGATGTTGCAGACATGTATATCCTCTCCGACGCTGGATGTAACGCAATATTATCAGTCCTCTGTGCCGTTGAACCCATATGGTCATTCAGGTGAGATGTGACAGTCATGTATAGCCTCTCAGAAGTTGAAAACATGGTAGAGTCAGTACTTTGAAATGTTTGACCCATTCTGTCATTCAAGTGAGATGCTGCCAGCATGAATACCCTGTCCGAAGTCGGATGCACTGTAGTGTCAATCCTATGAGATGTAGGAGCCACACTGTCGTTCCTGTGGGATATTGGACCCATATTGTCTAGTGTATGGGATGTAGGAACATATACCCCTTCAGAAGTCAAGGCCAAAGCAGCATCTCGTTGAGATGCTGGGGATGTGATGCCATTCCTCTGAGATGTAGGTACATGAATCCTCTCAGAAGCTGGTGGAAGACTATCAGTCCTTTGAGATACTGAGGGTTGAGTGTCATTCCACCGAGCCTGAGACATATACATTCCATCAGATGATGGGGGTGTGGATATTGGCACTCCTTGACTTCGTAAATCCATTTCAGTTACCGGAGGCATAGCTACTGACATATCACAGTTTGGTAAATCCCTCTCAGATGTTGGAGGCAAGACCATGGACACTTCCTGGCTTTGTAAATCACTATCAGCTCTTGGAGACATAGATGGCAGCCCTGGGTTTGATAAATCTGCCTCAGATATTGGAGGGATAGGCAGCGATACTTCATGGGTTGGGGAATCACTTTCAGATGTCAGAGGCATGGCTGGTGACATTCTTTGGCTTGGTGAATCTCTCTCAGAAGTTTGAGGCAATGCTGAAGATACTCCTCGGCTTGTTGTGTCTGTTTCAGATGACGGGGGTGCAACAACTGACACTCCTAGGATTGGTAAATCCTTCCACTGCTGTGCCACTGTCTTAATTTGGGTGTAAAATTGCATACCTGCCTTCCCTACAATTCAGAATCAAAATGAAAGATGTAACTGCATTGGAAATTTTTTTTTTTTTTTTTTTGGGTAAATAATCTAACGATTAGCTTTTTTGAAATAAACTAGTTTTAGCTTTTTGTAACACATTTAACATAAAAGTTACCAAAAACCATATCTTTTGATAAATACTACGCAAGTTAGGTACGGGAAATAGGCAAAAGCCAAATGCACCCATGTCTTGGGTGGAGAAAGAGAATCAAATAAATTATACCACAAAAATTGAGATCCCCAGCAAAAGATGGCTTTGAACAGTTGAATGAAGAAAATGGCAATGGAACTGGTACAGGAACATTGACCCCAACCTGAGACATTAAGTTCATGTCAGAGAATGACATGCAGGTCATTTTGTAGATAAACGGTCTCAAAGAAGAGTAAGCAATATATGAATACTATCTTTGGCAGCTCACAAGCTCTCCCATTATTCTCCCACCAAACACGATTCAAGCATAAAATTCAAAGCAACATCTGCTAACCAAAATGGCATCCTCAACTCCAAATAACATTTAAGTTACTCAATTGTGTTTTTGCTTCAATTTTTGTAAATCTAGCCCATAGATGGGCCCCTGCATTTAAGCAAGGGTTGGTTAAATTGACCAATAAGAAGGTCTAGGAGATCCTAAGGCCAGGAAAAAGGACAGCACATTCTATAAAAGTTCTTGGTACCTATATGCCATTATAGATGGTTGGCTTACCAGTCCAGCCTCAACTTCATTCTGGAACTTCCTTGCATGAATGCCAGAAGTTGTGAATATGGAAGCTCCATTTCCATGCCTGTGGAGACAAGAAGATAATTATATGTAACAGCAAAGTATCTCCAAAAGAATTTGAATTCTTATGCGGTACTATATACTCAACTCTGAACTGTTCCTATACGTTTAAATAATCCATATAGTTCCTATATTTCTAAACACAACCATATTTTAAAATGCACTTCATCCCAAGGTTTCAACAAAAATAAAAACTATCCCTTCCCACAACTTGCAAAACTTTCTGCATATTTACTAAAAAGAAAAGGTTTACATGGTGTATCTCACATATAATTCTGGCATGTGAAAGGAGAAGGAAAGAAATATATGTGCCATGTAATGCTCCCATTGTAAGTTTAAAACTAAGCCGTGTTGAAACACAACATACAAAATTCACCTTGGAATTAAGAGTGAAGAGTAACAATACCTGTTTCTGTTCACAATAGTTATGGCCTCTTCTAGACTGTCAGCCTGTTGGTTATCAAACAAGAGAAATTTTGCTAACCAATTTCAAGCTTATAATAAAACAAAAAAAAAAAAAAAAAAAAAAAAAAATATTTGGCATGTCAGAGAACCTAGCCAACTAGGAAACATATCACTGGTTTTAAATGTTTCAATTTTCTCTTTTTCAGAAAACTGGTTCTAAATTGGACCAGTTATATTCTCATAAAAATCTCATTTTAAATTCGATTCTTTCAAAGGCACATTCCCTCCAAAAATGATTTTTAAAATATTGGCATTTTCAAATGCATAATCCCTCAAAACTTAGTTTTAAATTTGACATTCTTGCATGCATATTCCTGCGAAAATTGAGTCTAGATAAACAGAAGATAAAATAAAATCAATTCAATGTTGAACTGATTTTTTTGTGGTTTAGTATATATTAGAATTGAATCAGTTCTACAGTTTGCCAAATACCCCCACTAAGTAATACCTGCATACAGAGTAGAACTGGTCCAAAAATTTCTTCCTGCTCAACACAAGATACAGTGCTGTCAAGAATATGCCAATGTCTTTGGTGCAACTCTTCTTCCACTGAGAATCATAATTATCCAAATCCATTCATTCTGAAAACATATGAACTACTGCAAGCATGAAAAGAAATACCTTGTAGCACTCCATGTTGGTTGTAACATCACATAAGATGGTGGGACCAACAAAATTCCCATTCTCATATCCTGGAACCTACAAAATTAAGTTTGGAAAATTCAGAAAATGTTTATGTGAGACAAGCTTCCAGATAAAATAAACCGCATGAATTAAAGAGCAGACAAATGCTCCAACATAATGCGTCAAAGAGAATAGTGAACAGAGAGAGCTTGCCCAGCAAAAGAAACACTGAAAAATGTCATAATATAAGAAGTCATGTCAAAAACTACATCAATATTAAATGTTGTGGGACAACAGCTTCTGCCCATATTTAACACCTAAGGACACGTTTCAATGTACAACGGAATTGAAGTCCTTAAATTTCATATTAAAATAATCCCCTATATATTTCCCATAACATAAGAACTGAGAATGTAGTCGTTGACCTTTAAAGAGTCCTGTAACTTCAAAAGGCTAGCCCTGCGCCTGGAAAGAGAGAGATTTCACAGCTGTGTTGACTATTTATGACCTTCAAGAAGTTTTTGAATGTTCATGAAGAAATAAAACTAACGCAATCAAAATGGTTCACATGTAAAATGACAATCTTGAAACTACTCACAAATGCATATACTATAAATCATACGGATTATAGTAGCCTAGATTTTGGATGAATTGAAAATCCAAAACTTTTAGTCCAACACTTAATTAAAAATACAATCACCAAATTCTCTAGATTGGAACAAATCTCCATTATGTCCAAGAGCTTGACCCAACAACTGATAAAAAATTGCACCTATAAAAAAAAAAAAACAAATTGTAAAAAAATTGCAGCATCATCCTTCTCTAATCATGGCCGTTTAAAGAAAGTTGAACTGCCAAAACCTATAACACATTAACCATAAGCAAATCTGACAGGACACATTCTAGAGTTCTGGCAACAGACTGAAACTGAGATGAGTAGCATATTGATGCCAATATGCCACATTGCTTTTTTCAAAATTGAATAAAGCAGATTTAATGCAAGAGGATTCAAAGCAGAGTAAACCTAAATTAGAGGAACAGTTAAATTGTCTTGTAACAGACCAAATCAGGGGTTTGCCAAACAACATATTTCGCAGAAACGCCATTTTTTCTAGAAAAAATAAATGCATACCACCACGTCTCTCCCATCAAGCAGCATTCTAGCACCATTTTCAACAGCACTCTGTACTAATCTGCATATGCGATCCTTTACCTGTAAATTTAACAATCACATTAGGAATTAAAAAGTAACACAAAGTTAAGAGTTACATTCATGCATGACCTAAAACACAGTATGCACTAGCAACCAGCTATGGCAACAACAGTGAGTGTTAGTTTAACTAAAAGGAAACAAACAACATAATGCCATGAGAAAGTTCAAGCTACAAGATTCAGAAACTTAGTCTGTGAAATAAACCCTTTTTTATAGCAGATGAATTAGCAAACTTTTCAGGGCTATGGTTGCACCTCTTTAGTAATAACTGGACCAAGGTCTGCATTGGGATCTGTTCCTGCATTTACTTTAAGGGCTTTAGCACGCTCCACAAGTTCTTCCCTGGAAAGATAAATAGCCATCATACTCAAAAGACTGGGATAGCCCATTATTAAGTGGGTTGGAGAATTGGAAGAGGTACTCAAAAACTCTTATAATTTACTGAAGTACGCTGATCTACAGCTATGATTCATTAGCAAAGCAACCACCTAAAAGGTTCTTAAAGTTTGGAAATGCCCAAAACTAAAATGGAGAAGCTAAGATAAACAAATCATAATACCACGGAATTGAACCCCCAACAAAAACAGCTGTACTGAGAGCCATGCCCCTTTGTCCTGCAACACCAAAGCCAGCAGCCACAAGAGCATTCAAAGTAGCATCCATGCTAGCATCAGGCATAACAATTGCATGATTTTTGCCTCCTATATTGGACTAAAGAGTTAACACAATAATCAGTTAGGTAGCCAGATTGCAAATTCAAAGTTTTCAAATAGGTCTAACTACAATAGAAACACCCAGAGGGAGAGAAGGAAAAAAAATAAGAGTATTCACCTGCACACGTTTCCCTCTAGAAGCTGCCCTAGCATATATGTGCATTCCAGCCTGTAGAATAGTTGACCAAGTGAATAAATTTATATAATAAAAAAAAAGTGATAACGTGAAACTCAACCAACACCTCACTGTTGGTAATAATATTTGAAGAATTAACAATAAAGATGTGACAGTTAATACTAAATAGTGGACAAGAACTGAGAAACACTCCCATCTCAGGTTTCTCATTAGAATAGTTTCAGGGTGCATGTAAGATATTGGCATAGAGCATGGAAAGTTACAAGTTTTGATCCAGATCACTCAAATTTATGCGCTCTTTATGTGTTTAATAATCTAAACTTCCCATCCACTATATAACCAATCTGAAAGACATAATCACTCTTCAGCTTAAGAGGAACTTACATAGAAATCATTATGAATCATATAGGTAAATAGTAAACAGAAACTTTTACCAAAATTTTATGGATCTAATCTATTCCAGGGCAGTGAAGGGTGTGGGGATGGATAGACTTAGTTGGATACCTGCCAAGAGCAGGGGTTTTGAGGTGTGTAGTTACTAGTTACTACCACTCCTTATCCTCATTTAATGGCTTGTAGTTTCCTTCGAAACTGGTGCGCCGGTCAGGTCCCCTCTAGGGTTGCCTTATTTTCTTGGACTGCTGCTCTAGGTAAGACTTTATCTTCAGAAAATCTCTAGAAGAGAGGTATTATTGTATTGGATGTGCTACATGTGTAAAAGGTGTGGGGAGTCAATGGATCATCTTCTTCTTAATTGTCCGATAGCTTATGAGCTATGGACAATGGTATTCGTTTTATTTGGTATCCAACGGGTTATGCCAATGAGGGTTATTGATATGTTCGAAGCTTGGCAGGGTTCTTTCGACAAGCATATAGATACATAGCATTTTGGAAGGTTGTACCACATTGCATCATATGGTGTCTTTGGCGAGAACAAAATGCTAGAAGTTTCGAGGGATGCGTACAGTTCATTCTTGAAATTAAAGCCTTTTTAGCATGTACTTTGTTAGATTGGAGTGTTGCTTTTCATTCTCCTCCTTGTTTTACTCTTCTAGATTTGTTTGAGAATTGTAATTTGTGAGTATGATTGTATTTCTAACTAAGTACACCCCCGGTGTACTTGGTTTGTTTTATTTTAATAAAAAAATTCATTACTTATAAAATAAAATAAAAATGCAATAAAACTCCTCAAAAGTTTATATGCACAGGTGTGGGTGTGTAGAGTATGTCTGAACTCCCACATTGCATATGTATGTACTTATGCATGTATGAGTGTTATTTGTAGGAATGAAGCACCAAGATCTGGGGACCAACTTACTGCATTTGAACCAAAGAACGATACTGCTTTTATGTCGTCGTCATCACAGATATAATTAACAATATCCTGCTCAAATTCATTTTCATAACAAATATATGTCAGAGATAAATTAATGACTTAAACTGAAACTTCAAATTGTGATTTAGTATACAATTAACATTAAAAAATAAATAAATAATTTAAAAAGGACAGAAAGGAAAAGGTAGAGAATGTAGCAATGTTTTCAAGTAGAATGACAATAGGGAGTCTTCAAGATCAGCTAACATATCCCAAACCCTTTGCAAAAGACTATCCCAAACCCTTTGCAAAAGATCAACCCCTTCTTAAAAATGGCACAACCCTTAGACAGGCTGGGGCTAGTTGAGAAAACAGAAAAGGTAGAAATGATGGTGACCATTGATGACTTAATTATGGTATTTTAAATTTATCATATCATTATTTCAGTACCTAACTTAGGGACAAGAGATTTGACATATCTAATTAAAAGGATTTGCTAAAACCAATAATGCCACTAAAAATGGAATTGTGTGAATGCTAAGGAATAAGGGCTGGAGGGTGTAGTCACAACTCCAATCCTCCTAGGGAGCAAGAGTTATACTCAACTGTAAAAATTACAACAACAACAACAACGACAACCAAAAAAAAAAAAAAAATAGTAGAGGTTTAAAAAGAAAAGCTTACATGAGTGCCATGAACAATATTCAAGACACCATCAGGCAAACCAGCCTCAATTGCTAATGCTGAAAGAATCATTGCAGCCCCTGAAACAAAAATAATACTAGCCATATCAACCATGGGAAAAATAAAGAACGTTGTACCAATAACAAGATAATATGGAGTAAAAAATTGAATTGCATTTGACAATTGGAGTAAAACCGAGGCCTAGGAACAGCTTCATTGTCTACATGTGTATATAGATGCAGAACAATTTGGCTATTTAACATTTGTTTTGTTAAGTTTTGAAGCCATATCTAATTTAAAGATCAATTTAGGCAAACCCAAGATAGTTCCAATCGAGAAATTCCAGAGATAGAAGCTTTGCCTGACATTCTTGGTTGCAAGATATCTTCTTTTTTGTTTATTGATAAGTAAGGTTGCAAGATATCTACAGTGACTATGAAATACTTGGGATTACCGTTGGGGGCTAAATACAAGTCCAAAGCAATATGGGATCCAATTCTGGAGAAGATGGAAAGGAGGTTAGCAGGCTAGAATAAGCTTAATAAATAGTACTCTCTCAAGCTTTCCAACATATTTCCTCACTTTATTTCCCATCCCTGTTAACATTGTTAACCTCTTTGAGAAATTACACATGATTTTCTTTGGGGTGGCTAATGAGATGATGTTAAATTTCACTTAGTGTATTGGAAGACAATTTGTGAGCCAATTCAACATGGCAATCTAGGCATTAGAGGCTTCATACCTTTTTAATAATGCATTGTTTGGGGAATGGCTTGTGCGATATGCCACAGAAAATGGCGCGTTATGGAGAACAGTAGTAGATAAAAAAAAAATATGGGAATGAGTTTGGTGGTTGAGTTTTGGGGGTGATCAATGATCCTTCTGGTGTCTCCCTTGGAAACATATTCACAATGCGTGGGAGAAGTTCTCTAAATTTATCAACTTTGAAGTGGGCAGTGTTCTTTGTATCCATTTTTGGCATGATTAATGCTGTGGGGAGGTGATCCTTAAGAAGGCTTTTCTTGCACCATTTACAATAACCCAAGATAAGGAGGCTTCAGTGGTGGACCATATGTGACGGAATAATGACGCTATTTATTGGGACATTCTATTCTTTTTTTGATAGCTAAAATAGAATAAAAATACTATTCCTGTCCTCAAGGCCAATTGGGACATTCTATTCACTAGACCTGTCCACAATTGGAAGTTTGGAGTTTTTACGATAATTTCTTGACCTTCTCTACTACACTAAATTAAGAGGGATGTGGAAGACGGAATGTGTCAGCACTCCAGGGGTTACACCAAGGTTCTTACTAACAGAAATCCTCATTTCTTTCTGTGGAAGAGTATTTGGAGGGTTAAGGTCCCCACAAAAATGACCTTCAAGTGGAAAGATTCACACTGAGGATAATCCTCGAAAGAGATATATTTGTATTGTAAAGTGATGTTGCATGTGCAAGAACACTGGGGATTCTAAAATAAATGGTTCCTTTGCTTCAATTTTGCACATAATCTATGGTCATTGGTGTTTTGCTTGTTCAGACTCCATTGGGTTATGCCAAAGACAGGTTATTAAATTTGCTGGCTTGTTGGAAAAGGGGATTTGGCAGACATCCTAATGCTGACTTATGGCAGGTAACGCATCATATGGACCATTTGGAGAGAGGCATCTGCATACTTTTGAAGGGATTGAACATTCACCTTTGGAGTTGAAACTGTTTTTGGTACGTTCTATGTATGATTGGACGACTGCTTCAAGTGGTCACTCTTTCTCTAATTTGAAGAAATTTCCAGATTTGTGTAACTTTAGATGATGTTTGTAACATACCTAGTACACAGCCACTGTACATGGGGAATATGAACTTCTTCATTTTCAATGAATTCTTCAATTACCTATATAAAAAATTATAAAATTTTTTGTTTGACCATACATAGATGATTGTTAATGACATTCCTCATATTCATTAGCCCAATGTCCCTTCACTCAGTGGCTTCTCTAGGGGGTAAAAGGCTGCCATTCAGAAACAACTCATGTAAGACTTTGAATCACCTTAAGATACAACCATGGTGTAATTTCTATCAGTCTCAGTGCGAACCTTATTTCAAAGAAAACTTTTTAAACAGGGAGTAGCTACTTAAACAATGAACTCAATCCATCTGATGAGGAGCCCATAGAATATTGCTTAAAATCTCACCAACTCAATTTCACAGCCTATGGAAACTATCAAACCCATTAGAAACATTAACTCCAAGTTACCACATTCATGTAAGAAATTAATTAACTTTATCCAATAAAGGTTGGTATCTTCTAAAATTTTTATCGATTACAAGAGAATCAAAAGTCAAAACCAAGAATATAGACAAACACAATATTAAAAAGGTTGGCAATCACCTGGGTTTTTTTCACATGGCTTAAGAACAAAGGTATTACCACAGGCAACTGCAATTGGGAACATCTGCAAAATTGTTCAACAATTTAGAATATAAGTTTCCTTTTCATTTCTTTTTTCTAGAATATGCAAACAATTAGTATAAAACACAACATAGAGTGTGTGCACACAAGTTTGATAGAAAACTTACAGTATCTACACAAACAAGCCTCCAGCAAAAATGATTAAATGAAAGGTATAAGAGGAAAAAATATCACAACATAAAGAAAAATAAGTATATCGTGGTGACGTACAAAGAAAGAACTATATTTGAAATAAAAATAAATATCCATATAAAAGAACCCCGGAAAGATTGCACACATACCCACAAGGGAATTATTGCAGGGAAATTAAAGGGGCATATCCCAGCACAAACACCAACTGGTTCTCTAATGCAGTATGTATCAATTCCATTAGATGCATTAGGAACAAACTCCCCCATCTGCAAAGTTGCCATTCCACAAGCATGTTCAACCACCTCTGCAAGCAAAACAGAGAGGGAATGAGCTTAATCTTGAAAAGGTTGAAACAGAACTTACATATTTTTTACTAAATGATAATAGAAACTGCAAGATATATGCAATGACTAACCTAAACCACGGAGCACATCACCCTGTGCACCCTTCAGAGTCTTACCCTGTTCTAAAGTAATATTCATAGCAAGCTTGTCCTGAGAATACAACATATTGTGCTGCCCAAATTAAAATTCACAAAATCAAAAGCATATATATAAGAATGAAATTGTAATAAACTTACAATATCTCTGCGGATGAGCTCCTGGAGCTTGAACATTATACGTTGACGAGTGGTAATAGGTGTGTTTTTCCACAAAGGAAAAGCGTGCTTTGCTGCAGCAACTGCAGCTTTAAATTCTTCATAGGTAGTCAAAGGAACTTGAGAAACAACCTCTTGTGTTGCCTAATTAAGAAACATAAGGTATTAAAATACCACTCAAAGAAACAATTCTATGAAGAGGAAAATAAAAGGTTTGACTATGGAAATTTTGGAGCTTACAGGATTTAAAACGTCAATCAGCGAACAGCCATGCGAATCCACAAATTTTCCTCCAATAAAATTAGGAACCTTCAGCTACATTTAACTCTAAAATAAGTTGAAATCCCGGATACATACAACAGAAAGAGGGAGAGAGAGACTGAGAGATGATGTAACTAGAGATAAATTATAAGGAGGGAAACCTAATCCACATCACCATTTTCCTGTTACCTCAAAACTTACCGGCTGGTTGTTATTTTGCTTTGAACCCCCAGTTGGAGTGGTATTTGTTTCCACGGGAACAGACCTATTCGGCCTCCATGACTTATAACTTTTCTCTGCAAAAACATTTTTTTTTCAAATAAAATTTTAAATAACTACTGAATTTTCAAGATTATCAAGGTGGACAACTTTCTCTAGTCAAACATTTTCACTGGAACTATATAAAAATTCCCACTTTCAAGCCTAGCAGCCATTTCTTAAGCACAAGCTTGTTACGCATTCCAAGCACTGCAACTCTCATCCAGGCTTCAAATTACATTCCAAGGAACGCTTTCCCAGCACTGGAAGAAAAGATTGCGAGGTACTTCGATAACGTCAAAAGGGTACCTTCTAGCTCCTACTTGGTTATCATTCTAAGCTAAAATTATTTCTGACAAAAATTCAATAAAAGTCAGATACTTATAAACAATACCAATGAAGCCCCAATTCCATATATAGCTAACAGAACCACAATGAAGGAAACAAATGAAACTTGGACCCACCATAAACAAGTCCTACTTGTTAATCAAAATGGGCATTCAAAAAATAATAAGTATTCACTATTCACCCTACCAATAATTTTTTTTTTAAAATACAAAATGTTTTCATAGTAATGTATGTCTCATGGCCAGTCCCATGAGGTAATGGCAGCAACACTGCTCCACAAGGCGATGGAATATGAGTAGGTATTGGTTTTCAAAATAATGTGAAAACTATTGTTTAAAAGTGTTCTGAAATCACGTGTTTAAAGTACTCAATACAAAAAAAATGTATTTGGTACCATGTTTCTAATAACATATTTTCAAAAGTGAAAAAATAGAATTGAGTGTGTGTTATGAGTATGTGTTTTTAAGAAAAAGTGTGTTATATGTGTTGTCAATATCATATGGGTACCACAGTTTTTAAAATAATTACAACAATGTCACTCAAAACTGTTACTTGAAAATTTAAGAGCCGGTTTGGTTAGGGTGTATGAACAATAGTTTACAATGTTTAAACACTGAAAATTGTGGGACCAAAAAAAAAAAACAACACGTTTAATAAGGGTGTTTTTTACTGGAGTGTTTAAGTTACATTGCTCATTTTAGGGTGTTTAAACAATGAACTTAGAAAACTCCTCTTACCAGTTTTCAGATTTCAAACAACATTGCTTAATGACACTTTTGTAAATATATTGAAAACCATGGGGCCCACTTGATTAGACAACACATAAACTGACTTCTCTCTCTCTCAAATAAATAAAAAAATTAAATGTACTGTGCTTGTCAAGTAAAAAAAAAAAACACACACACATACCAAATACACAATTATGTTTTTTTCACACACTAATACATGTTATTTGAAACATGATACCAAACACATTTTTTTTCTTTTTGAATATTGTAAATACATGTTTTCACAACACTTTTTAAACCACAATGTTCACATCATTTTAAACAACGATACTAAAAATCTCCAACCAAACAGGCCCTAAAACACCTCTTGAGGTGTTCTCAAAATATAGTGCTTAAACACTCTAAATTCATAACTGTGACTCAAACGCTCTTCATTAAATACTCTTACCAAACACGTTTTTTTTTTAGCCCACATTTTCCAGCACTTAAACACTTGAAACTGTTGCTTAAACTCCCTTACCAAACAGGCCCGAGACCTCCAGTCAACGAAGGAGCTCCCTAGAAAAGGGAGGACCATCAACATCAACAAGCATTTTTAAGTGACATTCACCCTGCCAATAATTTTTCTTGCTCCACTGGGGCACCAAGAACTACTCCCCTGAATCTTGCTGTTTAACTGCCAAGCAGTCCACATTGGTTCCCCAACATTAATCATGAACAAAGAATATAATAGTTAAGAATCAGAATAGAGCACCACTTTCCTACCATGAGGCCCTGAGAGTACAAATCCTACTATTCTGCCTAATAAAGATCCTATTAATCTACAAATCTCAGCCATTGCATGACCTATTTGATTTTAAAAGCTTAAGAAAAGGTCTGACCTGATAGATTTCCTTGACGGATCTTTGCTTTGAGATTGTACAAATGTCTTGGTGTTGACTGCAGCTCCGGATTACCTTGCTTGAGAGCCTTAAGCACTTGACGAGGTTTTACACCAGCTTCTGTCATAACTTTGATTTGCCTAACCTCTTCCTCGGTAAAACGACGACTATAAGGATGTTCTGACATGTCTTTTAATGGCTCATGGTTGTGTTCCCCATTTTTTATGGTTAGTACCCAGACATCATCTTCCTTTTTACCTATGGCTTCAAAAGGACAATTTATAAGGCGTGAACTAGCTTTCCTTTTGCGTTTGCTTTCATCAATCTTACGCCTATTACGATAAATCCCTCCTCTGTCACACCCAAGGATGACTCTTCTGTCCTTCCTAGACTTCTTGATAGTAACCACATATCCTTGATTAGCACCAAAGTCACGGACGTGTTTAATAAGATCTTCACGATCTTGAAATGCTCCAGGTGGTGGAGGAAGCATCTTTGTCTGCCCTGTAACTTCTAGTTGACTTTGAGTTTCCATTACCAATGGCAATAAGAAGAAATAAAACCAAAATGGAAAAAACATACAAGTTATTAGAGGACTAAGAACATAAAACAAAACTTTCTTTTTTTCTTTTTTGTGAAGTAGCCATGCTCAAAAGTGCAATCAGGTGCCACCCAAGTACTTGGGACTTATACAAGCCCTTTATAATAAAAGAAAAATAAAGGAAAAGGAAAGGAAAGAAAAGAAACTGACTCCAATGGATTATACTTCACAAGAAATCTATGGAAAACAAATAATGGGCATGAAGACCGTTTAGTTAAAAAATACTAAGGCTTTTGGTTGTAGTTATTGTTGTTATGTGGGCGTGTGTGTCATTTACTTACATTATTATAGGCCAAAAATTTTCTTTATATGTCAGAATCTTCCAAATAACCACTTGTCAAAAGAAATCTTCCAAATAACTACTTTCCTCTTATTTTTTGATAAATAAACAAACAATCTGAACACAAACCTACAAGAACCTTCATTTGAAACATCAAAGCTATTCACTTCTTCTTCTTCTTCTTTTTTTTGAGTCAAGTCCATTATGTGAAAAGTAAAATAAGGTGACAATGTCTAATTCTTGTGGTTTATTGTTTATACTTCGATAGTTGGGGGAGGGGGGATTTGAACCCTAGACATTTCCTTTGGAAACACATAAATTCACTCAGATGGATTATATTTCACAAGAAATCCAAAGAAAACAAATAACAAGCACCATGGTCATTTAGTTACAAATATTATATGCCCAAAGTTTTCTTCATATGTTAGGATCTTCCAAATAACCCAGATACAATTTTTTTTTCTTCTTCTTCTTTGATACATAAGCCAGCCAACAATCCATAGACTTTAAAATAACTGATACACAGCTCTTTTCCCTTTTTGGAAAAGTAAGCAAACAATTCGTGCACATGAACTCACAGGAAACTTCATTTATAAAATCTAATATAATCATTTCTTGATAGTAAAAGTAAACAGGTGAGACGATTATTCGATTCTCAAAATCTAAAATTAGAATGCAACCACAACACAATTAATATATTTGGCAGCTTGATTCTTCAATTAATATATTTAACTGGTGATCAAGCCACAAATGGTAACAAAAGATTGGGTGTCCATTTCTCAAAAAAGGTCAGCAAAAGGATTCACCCAAAATCCATGAGCATTGACTCTAAAGCATCATAATTTTATGTAACCTAGTCATTCCTTGAAAATTGTGTGTCCAATACCCATTAACAAAAATTGATATATCAATCAACCCCAAAAAGGGACCAGTTACTATTCCAAAATACCCAAAAGTTACACTTCAGTAGTTTCAATCCAAACTAAGCAACTTGCATGCAAATAAGCCCTAGCCCTCACAATTTGATTACATTTGGTCGTCAGAAACTTTATTTTGCTCTACATTTAAAGAGTAAACTCAGCACTACAAGGAATATTCATTTTGTATACATATATCCTAAGGAAAAAAGTTTCTTCTCAAATGGTTAAACACTTAAAATGTTAGTGAAAAGGCACATCTAATTATCTATAAAAAAAAAATAATTACAAATTTGGAAGGAACTGTATCCTTTTCGGGACAAATTCCCTGTTCCAACACTAACAAAATGTGTTGCATGGGGGAAACTTTAGAGTATCAGAATGCAGGGACGCATCTAAAAATGGTATCTTTGTGATTTGCTACAATTAAACGCATTATTTTGAATAAAAAAGTGTTGACTATTATCAAGAATTTCAGACATATTCCATTTAGTAAGCATTTCAGACGTGTTCAACTCAGAATGTGTTGTGTTGACAAGTTTCCAAACGACAAGCCTTTGATAGTAGAAACACTGTACACTACATATCATGAAATGTGCCCAAACATAGATGCATGCACCCACAAATGTGGGCAAACATAACAAACAGAAGAAAGATCCTGGTCATAACACTGCCTATCAATGCAGAGTTAGCAATACCTCTTCATCCAAAAGTTTTTAAATAGTTAAACTCACTAAGCAATCATTGGCCCCTGGCCCCTACTACCTCTACCCACTCTCTATTACAAACACATAATTCTAAAATTATTAGAAGACCCAAAAGAACTAAAGTATGAAAAAAATGATAAATTGATATTTCCATCAACATTGAAGCCACAGGTGCTTTTAGAGTATGTACCCTCCATCATCAATGTCACGGAAAGCAATTGAACAAAATGAGTTTCTCAAATTTAACCACTGGAAGTGAAAAGAATACACATGTTAATGACCACTTAAAACTGCTGAATTCACAACGGCCAATGATTCTCCCATTAGTAATTTTCAGCTTCTCATCTATGCCATTCAAATAGTATAACCAAACGCGGGCATGCATACATTCCATGGTAAAATGAATCACCAATGAGAATATTATACAAAGGATTCAACTAAGCCAAAATGGATTTAATCACAAAATCAACAAACGATGATCGTTGTCAAATACAACAATATTTAAAGAAAACCCACTTGGGAATTCAATCCATACACGCACTCTATCAGTAAACTAGAAAACAAGATATGACAAAACTGTGAGAAACTAAAAAGCTTTCACTTGATAAGTAAAGTTCCCTCACAAGTTCAGAATTGCACTTGCAGACCCTAACATGAAAATACCCAGACAGTAAGCACCAAGATAAATTAATCAAAAATCAAAATTTTCAAAATAAATTTCAGAAACAGAGCTGGGGTATTGAAACAGATCAACTATGCATTACTACTTTACCAGAGCATATTAGTACAAACCAAAAATGCAGCACCACAAATTATTCTGTGAAAAAACAAATTGAAAGGGGAAAAAAAAAATCTTAAAAGTCATACCTTTTTTGAATAAATTTATTAAGCCTGTTTGGATGGTGAGAAAAGAAGAGAAAAAGAGCAAGAAAATTGGGGGGAAAATTTTTTTTTATTTTTTTTGTTTTTGTTTTTTAAGGTTTGAGGTTTTGGGTGGAAACTGGAAAAGGATCTGGACGCCCACTACTTTTGATAAACAGGGACGCCTTTGCACTTAATCTTGTTTCTAAGACATTTTGTTTGAGACTTTCGATTACGGTGTTTGGTACCACGTGTTGTCGTAGCGCGTGGAATTTTTGAGGTTCTGAGACCGTGATCACTGGAGCGTGTATTTTACGTTTCTTTGAAGACAGTGGGCTTACATTTTCACTTTTAGTAAATCATCAACAACAATTGTGAACAGCAGTATTTTTGGCACTTCGATACTTCTTGTACATACGAGTGTCCCCTTTATCAAAAGGAGGAGAAATCTGGTGCCATGCATTTACCGTGAGTGGCTGAGACTAGGCCGTTTGGTATGGCAATTTAAACACATGTTTTCAGTTTTTAAACAACATTACATTATTTTTACACACTTTTTTATTCACATGTATTTTCATACATACTTTCAAATAATAAAACACATGTTTTTAAGTGCATGTGTCAAACACCCCCTATGTGACTCTTTATTAAAAGGGCCTGTAAAAGTTTAAGGAGGGTAGAGTCTGTATTCTCATAATTTAAGAAGTAATTGTAAAAGAACTATAGTTTAGAAAGGTAAAATATAATTTTTATTTCTTTTTGTAGCTAAAAAAAAAACTCGCAATTGAGTTCACGAGCCTAGACCCACTTGAATCTTACTCATAAATGGCATGGAACCATCCGTGCAATTAATGGGGTGTGTCAATGATCAAACTCTCAACCTCATACTTGCAAGATGAGACTAGGTGACTTGTGAGGAAAGTAGAAGTGACCTATAATATTTATTAGTAAATAACTAACTTAGGATTTTTTTTTTTTTTTTTAATTTCCTTCCATGAGATACTCTTTTTCAAGATAAATAACAATTTAGATGCAGCCAAAATATATGTAATGAAATTATAACTATGCCGGGTGTATTGTATTCTCCTCTCACATAATGTGAATCTTACATGTAGGTCTTCATGCATGCAGAATCAACTCGATAAGATTTGAAACATACTACAATAATTTTAAGCGAAGTATTCTCTCGTATTTATATATTAATTGGATAATATTTTTTATATATTTAAAATCCACTACTCTCTCTATTTTAGATACAAAGTCACTAGTTAAATTGATTGTATTCAAATTTTGCTAACATCTCCTTTTATTTATTTATAGTTAATACATCTAATTCTCTAAATTGTTCTTATGATATAGTTTATTATAAGTGGAAAAATATGTGAAGGAGAGAGAGGAAACGAGTAGTTTGATGGTAGTTGATTATCAAGGAGTGTTTTTAGAGAAGTGGAAAGAATATGTGATTTGATGTTTACTAGTTGCAAGAGTTATCTTTTGAAAGAGAAAATGAGAAATGGAGTTTGATGGGAAGACTCTTTTTAATTGAGATAGAGGAGAAGGGGAAAATAAGTAAGTATATATATTTGATCCTCGAATTGGAGGTTGCACACAATGAGACCATGTGTAACTTTCTCCAAGCATTAAATGATGATACATATGTCTTCTTCGTCTTTTGTTTCTTCCCTTAAACTTGAAGATCTATATCATTCCCTCGACATATATATCTCTCCTATTTATTCCATATATTGATACCATAATAAGAACCATTAATTTCTTTATAAAAATAAAAAAAAAAACAACTAACCATTTATGTATTTTCTTGATGATAAAAACCTATCATCAGGAATAGACATCATATGTTGAAACTCTCTCAAAGAGAGAGAGAGAGAGAGAGAGAGAGAACAACAATGCTCAATTATCTACTAGTTAAGAAAGTGAGAAAGATATGAATAGATAACGTTTAAGGAAAAGAAAAAAAAGATAAATGGTCCTTTTTGTTTTTAGCAATTAACAGTATATGCTAATTAAGAATGTTAGAGAGAGATGATAAAACAAGTACCTTCTTCTTTCAAATAAAATGAAATCCACCAATTCACTTTAATAATAGTCGCATGTCCACATAGGAGTGTCTACAATCACACATCTATAAATAGAGCTTGCACCTATACTCTAAGCCAAGTTTGTAGCTTGTAAGCAAGTAATAACCTTTAGGGTAAATTTCATTACCATATCTTGAGATTTTGGCTAATTAATGTCAACCAGGTTCAAGATATTTCAAAACTGATCAATTTGGTCCCTAAAAACAACTCAGTCCCTAAACACCATTAGCCCTCTATTAGTTTCCCTTTCTTCTCTGTGACTCTTTCCTCTTTTGTCCCTCTCTGTTACTCTTCTCTCTCTCTCTCTCTCTCTCTCTCTCTGCTACAACCACCACCACAGACAACTAACAACCCAATTTTACCCATACCAAAACCTAACCAAACCTATAACACAAAACTCAAATCTTTTGACAAAACCCAAATCCAAAAAACACATAGCAAAGCCACAACTACATCAGAACCCACAATTACCCCTACAGCAAATATATCCCATATTAGAACCCACCACCATCAACCACAAAACCCAAACAAAATCCAAATCCAAATCCAAAAACCTATAGCAAACCCACTAACCCATCAGAACTCACAGCCATCCCTACTACAAATCCACCCCATATCGAACCCACCACCACCATCGAAAACTACCACTAACCACAAAACCCAAATAAAAAAACCCAAAAACCCATAATAAACCTACCACGCATTAAAACCCATCACCACCAAAAAACCTACCACAAACCAAAACCCACCACCGACCCATGACCACCTCAAATGACAACCCATAACCACGACCTATAGCCAACCAAAACCACCAAACCCACACACCACTATCATTGCCTAAAAGAAGAAAGAGACAATGAAAGGGTGAGCATAGAGAGGAAAGTGGGCCCAGTTGGAGAGAGAGAAATAGAGGGATGAGAGAGAGAAGAGAGGTTTGAGAGAGAGAAGAGATAGGTTTGTGAAAGAAAAAGAAAAATGAGTAATGGAGCGGCTAACGGTGTTAGGAATTAAGTTGTCTTTAAAGACCAAACTAGTCAATTTTGAAATGCCTTGGTCCTAATTGGCATTAGCCTAAACTTTAAGGTATACTAGTGGAATTTACCCTAATCTTTAATTCAAAAGAGGATGGAGAGAAAATGATGAGTTATTTAGAGCTTGTTTGGATACATGAAAACTGAGTGATATCACTCAGTTTTCATGATCCATCATCCAAAACAAGTGGGTCCCACAGATGGATGATTGTTTAGCTTGGTTTTGGATGATTGTTTCCATCACTCAATTCTCTGATTTTTTGTGATGAGTTATGAAAATCAAAAACACCTAAAAGTTTTTTTGGTTTCCATAACTCTATTTTTAATGGCATTTTCGTAATTAAAACTACATACTGGGTCCCACGGTCAGAGCCAACCGCAACTTTTGACCATTTTTTTTTTCACTGGGTTTAGTGAGTTTGGTTTCTTCATCTTTTTTTCTTTTTTCTTTTTTTTTTTTTCCCTTTCACACTAGGTGGCTTCTTCTTCTTCTTCTTTCACTGGGTTCAGGTTTCTAGCTTTTTTTTCTTCTTCTTCTTTCATTGGGTTTGGGGGTTTCTGGCTTTTTTTTTTTTTTTTTTTTCTTCTTCTTCTTTCACTGGGTTCGGGTTTGGTTTTTTTTTTTCTTTCTTCTTCTTTCATTGGGTTCGGGTTTTTGGGTTTTTTTTTTTATTTTTTATTTTTTATTTTTAATGTTCGATGAGTTTGGGTATTGGGGTTGAAGGGAAAAAAAAAAAAAAAGTAAAAGCTGCACTAAGTTACAGGTATGGGGCCCACAAATAGTTAAAAATTTTGAGTGATGGTGCCAAACGGGTGGGGTGTGGAAGTTGGGGTATTTTAAGTGATAAGTGATGAGTGATGAGTGATGACAAAAAACTAACCAAACAAGCCCTTCTTGGGTCGGTGATTTTGGTCCTAAATGCAAGTGCAAGTCCTTTAAATGACATAGCATTCAAGGAGGCTTTAACAAAAAAGACCCAAGCCATGCATGTTGTGAAGGTGCACATACGCAAAGCTTTGTGTGAATGTTTCAAAAATGCTGCAAAAGCATTTCATATTATACTCGATAAAGCAGAACAACCTTCCAAATTATGCAAAATCAAAGTTCTTATTCCTCTTGACCCCAGTGTTGACTTCAACTTGTAATCTCTCTCTATAGATTTGTGTGTAAAAAGTGACTTATTGCATATGAAAATATCTTCTTCTTCTTCTTTTTCAATGAAACTTCTCATATCTTAATTAATATGTTTGTCATTAATGATGTACTGAGTCCTTTAATGCTCAACAGAGTTGAGATATAAGTGAAATAAACTTTGGGAAGCAAGTGTGAAATTAATATAGCAAGTTTTTGTGTTGTAAAACTTGTTTAAGCATGACTTATTTTGGTTATTTCTTGTTTATATATCACCTATTGTAAGTAAAATGAATAAAGATATTTTCTTAGGATGTATCCTAATTTTAATCCTGATTCTTCTTTTGATGATCGATTCAACCTCTGATAAAAAAGATATACCTGCGTTATATTTCATTCTTTCAACAAGATTAGTAGTGAGCATAACAGCTAAGGATGACAAAATCTGACAAGACCCACGAACCCGACACGACTAACCTATTTATGAATAGGTCATAGGATGAGGTTAAACGGGTTCGAGTCATATTCAGGTTGACACGGCTAACCTGTTTAATAAACAGGTTGTGTTTATGTTCAACTTGTGAACTTGTCTGACCCGTTTAGGTTTTAGCTTATAAAATTATTAGTTATTTTGATATTATTGTTTAATTTATGATTTTTTTTATATGTTTATTACTATATTTATAGTTGTAATTGTATTTTAATTTTAGATATATGAGAATTGATAAAAATTATATAGATTAGGTATGACTTATTAATCAAATAGATTATTAAACGGGTTATTTGTATTGACCTTTACATGACTTGTTAATTAAATGAGTTAAATATGTTGGGTCAAGTCGACTTGTTTAATAAACATGTCGTATTTGGGTTGAGGGTTCTTGACATGTTTACTAAACATATCGAGTTCAAGTCAACCCATGTAACCAAATACTTATGGCTCGATACAACACGAGCCTGACCCACAAACACAAATAGCCGCCCCTAATAACAGTCCTATTGTGAGAATCCTTAATAGTAAAGAGAGATCAAGAGAGAGGTCTGAATATAAGACTGTAGGTGGAGTTGAATATGTACAAAGGCGAAGGTTTCTGGAAAACCATATTATCAATTCCATTGTCCTAAAGAAATTTCCAGTGAGAGCAAATGGTGGCCTCTATATGTCATATGCATTACGCAACCGTGCAACCACAAATTCAAGATAGACAAGTAAGGCACTTATGTTTTTTTATTTTTTATTTTATTTTATTAGTTCATACTTTTATTTAACAAGTACAGTGCGTCAATTAATTGAGATTTCAAAGAGAAATATCATTTTTTGCCGGGGGGCCTGAGATGGTTTGCTACAAGTCATCCTATCAAATTTAGAAGGAATGGTCACACGAATGATTTATAACGGCATTAATTGAAAATTTCATCGAAGTCTTACATATATATACACACATCAACCAATATAACAGAGGGTACATTGTCTTTTAATATGTTCAATTTCTTCCTATTTATCTTTTGAGGCGTCTTTCTTTTTCTTTTTTCATGAGCAATTCCATCTCTCTCTATGATGCTCATGCTACGAGGAAGATTCTAGAGAAGGGCATTTAGATCCGTTGAGAAATAGGTTGGGAAAATGAAGATAATGGAAGAGGAAGAAAGAAGCCATTATCAAAAAAAGAAAAGAAAAGAAAGAAGCCAACATGGATGAATTTTCTTGAACACCTCCACGGAATTTTTCCTCTTTGAACTCAATGCTTTAGAAATAAAGTGAAAAGCAGGTAGGCAGAATGTGGACATGGAGTAATATTTATTTTGGTCAATCCTACCAATACGCAGCAAATAATTTGGAAGGAAGTATTACCTATTCTTAGCAGTATTATTGACATTCAATAGTCAATATTTAATTGTAATTTTTTTATAGCTAAAATGGAGGAACTTAATTTTCAAGACAAAGAGAGATTAAAGGAACAGAAGACTGGGTCAAATAGTTTTTCAACCGCATTTAACTTAAGTGAAAAATAACAACCTCAAAAACTATTACGGCCGACAAGAAGGCTTTATCAAATTCCCAAAAAATAACATAATCTTTTTCCTTTATAAATGAGATCCATTTTCTTTGTACCTAGTCCTCTGAATCAAATCTCCATCTAAACAAAAAAAGAAAAGAAAAGAAAAGGAGCAAGCAGTACCAATGGCAAAGTCTATTATTATCCAGGCGTCTGCCCTTTGCTTCTTGTCCCTCCTTGGTTTCGCTTACTGCGAAGACCGCTTCTTTGTGGAGGGCAAGGTTTACTGTGACACCTGCCGTATCCAGTTTGTAACAAGGATCAGTACGTACATGAAAGGTAAATATTACTTCATTATCAGTTTCTTAAAACACTAACTAGTAAAATTCTTAGTTTACATCGTATTATATAGTGTACACTTTTTCCTTTTGCAAATGTGTACAAAATTTACTACATTTTGTGTGTTAGTAGTTAGTACGATATAAATTTATATAAGTTCTTTCGTTTATTGGTTTTATTGTATTGTTGATGTAGTACCAGTCATTAATTGTCAAGTTAATTTTACGCTATTTTCAAGTAACAAAATTGGTTTAGACTTCAACGAATTATTGAGATTATGTAACTACGTGCTGTTGAATGTTGATGTAGATGCAAGAGTACGCATAGAGTGCAGGGACCGTGAAGGCAGCAGCGTAATATACAGCAATGAGGCTGTGACTGACGCGTCGGGAAGCTACCAACTTCTGGTGGACGGAAATCATGAAGAAGAGATTTGTGAAGTTGCCCTGGTTAAGAGCTCTGATCCTAACTGCAACGAGTTGAGCAAGGATCCTTTCCTCAAGAGGAGTGCTAGGGTCAGCCTCACAGTCAACAATGGCATTTCAAGCCCGGTACGCCTTCCCAATCCTCTTGGTTTCTTGAGGAAGGAACGTCTTCCCCAGTGCGATGCAGTCCTTAAAGAAATTGAGCTCGTCCCTGCTGATATCCAACAATAGAAATCCCTTTAATTTGTTACAGAATAATTTTTTTATTTTTTTTTATTTTTTTAAAGAAGTACTGTGAGAATGTTATGTATGTACTAATACTCATAGGTATTGTGAGTAATTCTTATATATAGGGTTTGTTTGGGATATAATACCATCAATGGCCAAATTGCGCTCAACGATTTCTTCTATGTGACTAAAGGCGCGTTTGATAGACTGTAATAGTGATTACATGAGAAAATGAATATATATTAAAAGGAATACAAGATATTGTAATGTAATATTTATTACTATTTATTTGTTTGATGACAACATAAGAATAGAACCTTGAAGATAATGAAATGTTTAATCAAATTGTTTAAATTGTAACACTAGAATAAAACTTAAAATATATTTTAGGAATTATCTTACTTATATAATTTTATTTCCTAAAAAATAATATTTTTTAAATTTGAAAGAAATATTAGTTATTTTTAATGATTTTTTATTTTCATAATTGTTATGTGTATATGGAAAGTTTGTTTATTTAAAAATATATTAATTTTAGAAATTAATACACCTATTAAGGAATAACTATTACAACATTTTTAGAGAGGAATTAACAGTAATTCTTCATTTTAAAGAATAGCTATTTATTAAAAATGACTATTCCCAATAACAAAAACATAACCAACCCATTTTTTTTTTTTTTTTTTTTTTTTTTTTTTTTTTTTTTTTGAGAATGAAATCACTGAATAGTTAAACCATAAGAATAACTGTTACATTACAGTACCTATTACAGTCCACCAAATATACCTTAGGGCATGTTTGGTAGACTGTAATAACTATTTATCTTTAAAAGGTTATATTAGTTATTCCTTAATAAGTGCAATAATTTTAAAATTTAATATATTTCCAAATAAAAAAACTTTCTATATACATCTAACAAGTATAAAAATAAAAATTATAAAAAATAACACATATCTCTTTTAAATTTAAAAATAACAATTTTTAAGAAGATATAATTATATGAGTAAGATATTTCTTAAAATAAATGTTAAGTTTCATTCTAATATTATAACTCACAACCAAACTAATAAATATGTTTAGTTATTACATTACAACACACTTTATTACTAATAATAAAGATTACAATTTCTGTCATAATTCTCATTCAGTGTACCAAACATACCCTAAGTTTTAAAAACTTACATCTTTATTGCAACTCTGATATCCCATGGTTTGTAGTTTGCATGCAAAGCAAGTATACAGCAGAAATCTCTTGTAAAAAAAAAAAAACTAAAATTTGTATTAAGTGAACGTTTTTTGGGCTGAAAAAAACCAGAACTTTTAACTCCCTACTCATAAGTGCAAAAGCAACAACGCAATCAAACATCAAGCAGACCACTCTGTTTCTTAGCATGGCTCTTGCCATGATTTCTTTGCCATTCCTCTTCACATCAATGTTATCTGTATGTGATCATTTTAAATTTCACAAGTAAATTCTTTCTAATTTTTACGAAAGCTTACTAATTACTATAAATTACAAATTTTCTGTCACAATTTTTCCTTCTAAAAACTTCTGGTTTTATTTACTCGTTTTTTTTAATAAAAAAAAAAAAGATAAATTGTATTTTTCCACCATAAATTATATATTAGATTGCTTTTATATATACATACATATATACGCACACATATATACATATTGATATTTATTTTTTTAACATATATACATCATCATATTGGTCGGTGGTGGAGCTATATATGTTGGGGAAGGAGGGGCCATGGCCCCCCTAGCTTTTTAAAATTTTCATTAAAGTCCCTAATTAAACTGCAAGTATAAAAATTTGTTTATCTGCCCCTTCAAATTTTAGACATGCTTTGAGCTCTCTCAAAGTTTAAAATTTGATGGCCAGTTTTAAATTTTATTTTTATGAATGGTATCCAAAAAAAAAAAAAAAAAAAAAAGACAAACAATTTTTTTATTATTTGTTTTTTTATTACATCTAAACAGTAGTTTAGACTTTGCTACTCAAAATTTTTTATCCTAATAAATTTGTTATATAACTAATTTATAAAGACAATCTTAACTACTGCTCAATCTTCTGTTCCAACTATATGGAACCCGTAAAATGGCTTAAAGATGTAAAAGAAATGGTTAAAAATTTTAGTTCATACTCAATTATAAATTATTTTAATACGATGAAAGAAACACAAGATGGAACTTTATTGAGTTAAAAGGTTAATTAATTAATTTAAAAATATATATTTTTCTTAGGTCACAAATTTTGTTTATCTAAGATATAATATATATATATATATATATATAGGATTGGGTTCAAGTTATATTTGGTGTAGCTCTAAGTAATGTTACACCAATCAATATTTTTTAATTGGATGTTAATTTTGACAAATCGACCGTTAGATTACATTATATTTATATATTCTTCATACTTGCAAAATTTCAAGGTAATCAAATATCAATAGTCATGTCATTTATTAATTATATAAATTCAAATTTTTGTAGTTTAAAATAATATATAAAAGATGAACTTATTGATCGAATGCTAAATAATATCTTATTAGTATGAAAATTGGCACGCATGTTTAGAATATATAGAACATGTAATCCAGCGGTGGAATTTTTAAAATATATATTCATTAACAAGTTATTAAGTGGTGTAATATTGCTTAGAGTTACATCAGGCGTAACTTGAAACCAAATCATATATATATATATATATAATTTTATACATATATCTGGTGGGACCCTTGGTTTATGAGGCAAAGTATGTACAGATGGGCCACAAGATCAAATTGTCAAATATGAAAATATCATGTATAAGAAAACCAAGATATCACTACCAACAATGACAACACACTGTAGCAGTTGGATTCATCATCAAAATCCCAAAAGAAGTCAATGATGTAATAATTAATGAATCCAACGGATTATAATACTTTTTAATAATGTAATAAAATATAGAATGAGACTACGAAATTTATGATAATGAAATAAATTAATAAAGCACAATATAAATATATTTACATCTTCCACTCATCTTCATGGAACCAACGTTGCACTTTCTATTTCTCAAAAAAGATGAAAAGAAAAAACGCTGCACTTTCTTTTTCCTCTCTCTTTCTCTCTCAAAACTCAAACAACACGTACCCTCAAACGCGCTCTACGCCAAACCCTTTTAAAGGAAAAAAAAAAAACTCTTCCAAAACCATATGAGATAAGCAACATAGATAAACACACACAAAGAGAGTTGAACAAGTCTTTTGTTGTGAATTTGTGAGATATCTTCAGCATTTGGCAATGGCTGAATTTTTATCTACTACAAGTAAAACCAATCCCCAGAAGGGTCTAACTGAGTTAGACATGGCTGCGGCCCAGCAACTCATGCAACTTAGCGACGAAGATAGCAACAACGATGAAAAAAGATGCAGCAAGAGGGACTCAGATGATGATCAGAGTCAGAGTGAAATAACCTCGGCTTTGATTGAAGAGATTTTCGGGAAAGAAGACAAAGAGGTGTATCGTCCGAAGAAGAGAAGGTATCGGTCTCTTGTTAGTATTTATACCACAACGAAACCAGTGAATGCTAGATTTCAGAAGAAGGTGAGGTCTTACAACAATGGGGTTTTAGCTTAGGAGAGAGTGTGATGAAATCTAGTAATATTAACGACTTGTAGTAGAGAGGGTTTTTACTAATTTTCCATTTTATAGGAATAATTGAAGACTGTGTTTCATTGTTTGCATATTAATAAAGTTGAGGCTTTTTAAATTTAATTTATAGTAGAAATTTTTGGGATTGGTTTGGAGATTGATCTAAATTCCAATACCATCATGGGTGGATCGAAATATGAGTTTTTTTTTTTTGATCGGGATCGAAATATGAGGTTTATAGACTAAGAATATGAGGGTGTCAATACTTAATAGTACTCTATTCCAAGTTTAATGTACTAGAAAATGGTTTATTTCTCTCTTTTAGGAATCTAAGATATTTTGTTCAAGTTTATTACTTGCAAGCAACAACAAAGCATCGAAGAGTATTCATGAATATTGTATATATCTATAATTGTAGGCACAAGATAAGATAAATCTCAGCAAATCAACAATTCCAAATACGTTCCTAAAAAAAAAAAAAAAAAAAAAACAATTCCAAATACAAGCCAAGAACAGTGTATCTCACTCATATCATATTTCCTGGTTCTCTCATAAAGAAGAACAATCCTTATACTCCCACTTGTTGTAAGCATTAATAAAAAATAAAAATACAAACTTAATACAAACTTTTAATCACAACATTATCTTATGCGTCCCTCAAGTTAAAGGTTCACAGGAGAGAGTTCAAGTTGAAGGTTCATAGGAGAAGAGTTTCAACTTGGAGAAATACATTAAAATTATGGTTTAAGCAAATATTTAGATTAGAGAAAGACATTAAAATCATCATATTTTTAAGACAGAGGATAATACCAAAGAAATTTTGAATAAATAACCCAAAAAGATTCCATGAAATAACAATGGCCATCAGTTGAGGATATATATAAGAAAAGGTTCCCATAAGACCAAACTTTAATGTGAAGAGCATGATGATGATGATAGCCAAGTCTGTGATCTCAGGATGTAGAGTTCTCTAGTTCAGTGAGATGATATTCAAAGTTTCAAACTAAACGAGGTGGTTGAGGAAGAAGGAAGCTTGTAGAGAACAGAGTCATTTTCCCTTTAATTTGAAGCAACACCCTCTTGGTGACCTAATACTTGCTAGGAAAACGTGAGGGATAAATTGAAAGAAGATACCATTATATTTGTTAAAGCCATAAACAAAATGTAAAGATTTAGCGATGGAGAGTGCATGTAGAACATTAAATAACTGAAATGACGAAGAAGGGTTAAGGAAAGAGGTCAAGCAAATGTGAGAAATATGATATAGACAGAACCGCCATGGCCTTCCTAGACTCTCACGTGCACCTGAAATTATCACGTAAGGCAAAAAGACACTAGTAGAAATCATGAGTCTCGAAGTCGAAATCGCATGTAATTTGGCAGGCTGAAACGAAATGGCCTTCTAAGCAATAGTCATAACTTTGCCATGAGGTACCTCCTGAAAATGATGGATTCCTTCATTTAGGCCTCAAAAACTGCAATTTTGCCGTTTAAAATAATTTTTGTTACCTTAATAACTTTTTGCTTAAAAGTCAAAATAAGGTCCTACTTGTTTTGAGATGACCCTCAAGGTTAGTAGTTTATGATTCTACATTTAACTCAATTTTGCCATTTTTGGTAAATTTCGGTATTTTGTCACCTAACCATGCAATTAGTGTGAATTAGGGTTTCAGACTTTTTTTTTTCTTCAGTATTTATATGTTTTGTAGCTGTTAGAGGCAAATCAAATTTATATCAATAAACATAGACTTTTGTTAAATTCATTCTCTGGTGGATTGATAACGCCTTAAAATGTATACTTGTTATATATTTATATGGGCATTATCTCCTTATTATTATGCTTAATTTGTATAATTAAGTCATGATTTGCATTAGTCCCTATTATTTATCTTTACATAATTTCTTGAATAAAATGCTATTCATTGTGTGTAATTTTCTACTTTTAGGAAATTATATGAGAAAGATGAGTTTACAGGAATTTGTGAGAAAATGGAGGCCAAACTAGAATTAAAGTGGAGCTAAAGAACCATGCTTAAATGTCTAAGGAGGTGCAACTGGAGTGCTTGGATCATCTACCATGATTGGAAGTTTCAAATAAGGAAATAAATCAAAGAAGTAGAATGTGAAAAGGAAAAATCTAATTTGAGCATTGATTAGTATTTTGGGCGTATCTCTCTCCTCAAAAATCCAATTGACACAAGGCTAGATGGGTTGGAACCGTGACTTAAATATCTACAACTTTTCATTTTTGAGTTTTTCGAAATTCTCAATTTTTGAAGGCCGAAATTAACTCACAAATTACCACTGTAAACTTGGACGGAAATTAAAATAGTAAATGTTTTATTTTCTTTGGACACTTAGACATTAGGGTTTTGGAGGAAGGCTGTGTAGAGCAAATTTTGGAGAGCAAACCTTGTATTTTTCTTTCTCTAATGGCAGCCTAAACTCTTTGCTAGGGCTAGGGGTTATGTTTTTTCTATACGGTATGAATATTTAATGTGATTCTTACTAGGATTTTATCTACAACATATTTGATTGTTCAATTAGATTTCTTTTGATGTATTAGTTCTTCCATACTTTCAATAAGTTCAATCATGTTTTTCTTATTGTTTAGATGAATTTCTAATAGTTTCAAATAGAAATCAGGATTTAAAGTGAATAGGTTTTTCTGAAAACTTTTCTAACCTCATTATCAATCGAGGTTATCATGCATTCTTAAATTGTCTCAGTTCAACCGAATCATAAGTTTTTAATTGTATAAGAACAATCAATTATGAAATAGATATTTTCCTAGAACACAAAAAATCTCATATCGATATAGGGAAACACCCTGATGCCCTAGTATTTACATTATTGATTTAAATCAGTTATTATTATTATTCTTGTTAACAATCACCAAGCAAAACTATTTTTCTTATTCACCCAAATTGCTATTTAATTATATTGTCTCTGAATTTACCCTGCTCCTTGTGGTTCGACCTCGGTACTCTGAGAATTATATCGCTACGATCTCCTGCACTTGGGAGTGAACAAGCATGGATTCTAGTTTATCTCCTTGTGGATTCAGAGAAAACCTCTCGTGGATTCACAAGTTAATAGTTTAGTTTTTGTTCTATCAAGAGAGCATTGTGTATGTTTTCTTCAGACTTCCGCGACATCAAAATAGGTAAACCTTTACCATTACTAACATGTGGTTGATCAAGATTGTGAACAGTTTTATTGTGTTTGGTTCAGTGCAGGTTGTAAAGATTTAGCGAGGGAGTGGGATGCGACAAAAAGAGAGTGAGAGAGACAGAAAAATCCAATCGGCTGGTTTTGTCAACTCCCACCAGCAAATGAAAAAACCTATCTTCATCAATTAAAATTTATCTATACTACTATTTAATTAAGGGGCTTTCCCTGTTTGGGATCCTTAATTTAGATTCCCAAAATACTTTCAAATTTATCTGTTTCTAAGGATTAAATCATAGGGTTCGACATGTAAAATTAGTAATTTTAAAACTCATAATTTTTAGCTAAATTAAAAAAAAAAAAAAAAAAAAAACAGTTTTTTTTTCCCACCTCCATATTTCTCTCTAACGTTAGTTGTCATGTACTAATACAACTTCTTTTAAAAAATAAAAAATAAAATAAAACTTTTTCCCCCATAAACGTACCATTTTTTTTATCACTAAATTGTTTTTTTTCCACCTCCACATTTCTCTTACATTTGTAGTCAAGTACTTATACAATTTCTACTTAAAATAAAACTACCATGAGTACAACATGGTAAACCCAAATAAAAAGCTTCATCTCATGCCTGAAGTGCTTGTGATGAGGCTAGTTATTATTTATGGACCATATGCTAAAAACTTCAATTTACGTTGGCTCTACAAAAAGTTCCCTTACATTAGAACACTAATAACACTAATCCAATAGGATTTCAACATTTTTAGGGTCGGGCCTAAGAACCAAGGGTGGAGCGGGGGGGGGGGGGAATGGGGGTAAATTGCCCCCCTACTCCTAAAATATTTCATATGTACTACTATTATGAATCTCTTAGATGCTTTACCCTCCTTGATGCAGGAAAATAAACAAAAGAGGAAAAAAAGGCTTCTTGACCTTGCTAAAATAAAGAAAAAATGGCAAGTTTACCTAATGCACAATAACTCAATGCAGAAAAGGAAAACACAAAATAGGAAAAAAACTTCTTCATACAAGCGAAAATAAAGGGAAAATTTTCCCATAGGCTCAACAACACACACCAATAGCTTTGACTTGTCTTGGCTGTTAGCTTTTAATTATTCAGGCACTTAAACTTAACATAATAGTAATAATAATAATTGTAGGGTCAAAATTCGGAACCCAAGCCCAAGAGGTATGGGGTCTTGGTCCAAGAAGCCCATAAACAATGAATTTGTAGAGAATGGGCCGTAGAACTAGGTCTTAGCGAGTCGGATAACGGTTAGTATTGGGCTATACAATGATTAAACACAAATAAAACATGTTAATGTCCATAGATTTTCAATCCGAGGAGGGTAAATGAATATATATTGATCTTTGTTTGAATATTATGGCCGTTTATACTGCTACAGTATTCTCTTTCTTTTTTCTTCGTCCCCTTCCTCATGGCGACTCCTTATTTTATATAGTCTTCTTGAAGCCATCGTGGTCCTACACTTGTTGATCATCTGGATCCTTACTTGAGTGCTTGTCCCATCAGACACCCCCTTTCAGCCTTCTGTGAGTTATGGTGGGTAAGGCAGCACTGTTCACAGGTCCTTTTTACATTAATGCGACCAGAAAAGTAGCTGCAATGCATTTAATGCGGTAACAACAACCTCTCCTTGGAAATTTTGCGTTTCCTTCTTCCCTGCGGGTTTGTGGGGCGCGTCCCTATTGCTAATGCCTATTGGGGGGGTCCTTCTAATTGTCAGAGTGCCTATTGGGGGCGCGTCCCTATTACTTGAGTGCTTGTCCCATCGGACACCCCCTTTCAGCCTTCTGTGAGTTGTGGTGGGTAAGGCAGCACTATTCACAGGTCATTTCCATATTAATGCGACCAGAAAAGTAGCTGCAATGCATTTAATGCGGTAACAACAACCTCTCTTGGAAATTTTGCGTTTCCTTCTTCCTTGCGGGTTTGTGGGGCGCGTCCCTATTGCTAATGCCTATTGGGGGGGTCCTTCTATTTGTCAAAGTGCATGTTTGAACTATATTCATCACGTTCAAGGAGGCATTCTTCCTCAGACCGTCCTCCAAATGCCCCTTGTCTACGAGAGCTAAGTTGGAAATCCCTTTAGCAATCATTTCCTCTCCTCGAACATTGCTAATCGTCCTGGGTGGGGCCCAAGGCCCATTACATGATTTGGAGTCTTTGCCCCTACAATAATAATAATAATAATAATAATAATAATAATAATAATAATAATGCATTTTAGTGTTTTTTATAATATTTCAATTGATAATCCTATATTTTACAATTTTTTTTTTCCTTTTCCTCAATTTCTTGTCATTTCAGTTTCAAACTGTGGGTTTTTGTTATGAATCCAAATTTTAAATACTTTGAAAAATAGATAGAAAGTTGAATTTTGCCTATATTTTTAAAAACAATCAAGATAGTGAGACATGTATACAACTTTGCAAGTAAATTGCTATAATCTTAATATTTTCAAATTGATTTGCAACTTATTAACTTAGATGTCTAACTCTAGTTTACATTTATATTAGTTTTTGTATGACAACACTTATAGTTGTTTATAATTGTTTATTTATTTTGTTGTTAATATAGATTAGTATTTTTATTTTGGTTAATTTTTTTTAAAAATGTTTTCTTCTAATCATACCCCTGAACCAAAATCCTGACTCGGCCATTGATATTAATAATTTTTCATCTTATTAGTTATAGAGAGTAGAATGTTGCCAATCCTTTCAGAGTGGCAATCTTTCACAATCACCTACCTGCAAAAGAGCACTCCTTTCAGAATATATAACCAACCATGCAATTTTGCCGAATGTTGCATACACGTCTAAACATAGTTTAGAGTCGGATATGAAAATATTTATATGCAAGAATGGAGCCAGGACTTGGAGTTAGGGGGGGCAGAAGTATTAAAAAAAAAAAATTTGAAACTCCAAATAAACATTCATTTAATAAACCATCAACAAAGAAAAATACACAAATTATTTGTCTACGCAATCCAAGATCAAGTTCTAATTGCAACGAACTCATATCAATCTTTTGAAATTTTGTTTGAGAATTTTGCTCAATAGGGACATCAAGATTTTCCTCAACAGGGTCATCAGGATTTTCCTCAATTTGGATGTTGAGATTTTCCTCAATTGGGACATCAGGATTTTCCTCAACATTAATGGTTGGCAATGTTGCACCACTAATATTAGCTTCTAAATCTTTTGAAAAAATCAAATATGGTAGTTGACTTTTTCATAATCTACAAATAAAATATAATTTGAAATTATTATGTTATTATATGGTCAATAATCTACAATCATTACACACAATAGACAAATACTATGCACACAAACATTCAACAATTAACCAATAAATTTTAAAGTTACAAATAATCTCTTTAATTATTTATCCAACTTTAATGTTTTAAAAGACACTAACTAAAAGACAAAAACACTAAAAACAAAACTACCAAAAAAAAAAAAAAAATCACAAAACACAAGTTATTCACTCTTGCTAAAAGACAAAACTACAACCAAAAAAAATTACAAAATATCAATGGCTTGTTGACTGTTGCGTGTTTAGTTGTGTTTGTCTGATCAGATGTAACTTTTTAAATTATAAAAGAAGGCTAAAGACAAAGATGAAAGATGGGTCTTGGTTCAGTTTTTATTTACCTCTCTTTTAACTCTTTCTATAATATGTCTTTTGAGTTTTGAGTCTCAGGTCTCTCCGTCCTGGCACCCAGGCCCCAGCTGCTCTGTGTCCCTATCGCTGACTGGTTGACTACCTTTGCTTCTGCCGCTGCCGATTTCCTCTCCTCTATGTGCCGTAAGTTAGGTTTTTTTTTTTTGGAATGGTTTAGAAATCCCCTTCTTTTTTTCCCTTTTATCATTCGTGTGAGGTAAGTTAGGTGTTTCCTACTTCTAGGCTAGGTAGATATCTAATTAGAACCGGCTCTGATTTATTTTTTCTTTTTTGGTGTTGTTTGGGCTTAATTTTTATTGGTGGGCTAATATATTTTTTTATAGCATTTAAAAATATCAATAATATTATTAAGGGGGCAAAGTGTAATTTTATTGAAACAAATTGCTAAAAATAATATATTATATATATATATATATATATACTAATTTTTTTTTTTGAAAATCTGGGGGGGGCCACTGCCCCCCAGATCCAAGAATAGCTTCGTCCCTGTTTATATGAAGCATGGGCAATAAGAAAGAAGGCACAACAAAACTTATCTTGAGAGTGTTTTCAACCAGGATGGTATGAAAATTCGATTGATATATATATATATATATATATATATAAACCTTAAAATAAAAGGAAATATAATTATATGAAAATCTAGGACCACAAACTAATATTATCCATACATGGATGATATGAATAAAGGCAAGTGACCTAGAAAAATTCACTAATATTTTTCATAATCATTCAAGTATGCATGTTGTGAATAATGCATAAACAAAAATCATATGATGTGCCATTGTGGTAAGATTATGTTAAAGTGATGTGAAGAAAATCGTGTCCCTAACAAGATTAATGTTCATTTAACTTAACTTTTTTTGCAAATAAATCTTGCAAGTTGCAACATCTTCTCCACTATCTCTTTTATTTCATGTAAATAACATTTGATTCTCTTTCTCATCTTCTCAACTCAAATCCCCAAAACTTAAAAGAGGGAGAGATGGAGATAGAACTTCACTAATTGCGTAGGGTAGTCACATTACTCTTCACCTAAACCATTCAATCGGCCTCCCCCTCCCCGCAATAACTATGCACCTTCATCCCATCCCTTCCTACTCCAATGGTCACGATCAACGAATACCTCGCCAAGATCGTGAAGTCAAATATCAAATACAACTTGACAACTTGGACTCGTAATACTCAAGTACAGGTCACCATTTTTCAGTGGGGATGATATTCACACACATGGTTGATATGCCACCTCCGAAGAGCATGACGGAGAACCAAGGATTTTTTTTTTTTTTTTTTTTGGCTTTAAGGGTAGAGAAAACACAATATTTCTCATGTTTGGAATGACGGTCTAGGGTCTTGGGAAAAAAAGAAGTAGACAATTTTATTGAAACTAATTCGTAACCATTAAGAAATTAGATACACTACATTACCTTTATAATTTAATTGATGCTATTATGAAATTAGGAATTTATTTGTTACTATCAATTATCATACTTGACGTGCTTACTTAGTATAATATATGTTAATCATCTTGTGTCAAAAATATATATACATACATGCATACACAAACATGCATATATATACATTTTTTTTAAAAGGTTTGAAATAAGTCATGTTGTGTAAATTTTCTTAATAAAACAAGTAGTGTTATGATTATTAAATGGGTTGATTTAGGTTAACCTATGTAATCGAATACTTCTATATCAACATAACACAAACATAACCCACCAAGATAAAGTACCACCCCTACTAGTGATTTGGGCTCAAAATAGGTTGGATCTATATTGATGTATGTGTGTATGGTTGCTATTGGTGAGTGGGGATTGGCAAGTTTGCATGAGACGGTTAAGGGGGAGTGAATTGGAATAGTAAGAAGAAAGTGAAGAAAAATAAGAAGAAAGAGAAAACAAAAAGAGATAATACTTTTACTAAATGTTAATCTAAAATAAAATGAATATTTTTTAAAAAACAAAATGATTTTTTTTAAGTGAGAGAAATTTCACCATACCTCAAATCCTTTGGGTTTTTCCTTTTAAAAAAAATTGATATGTACTCTCCTTCAAAAAATCTTATGGCTAACCCTAAGGGGTTAACTTAGTGGTTCTTAAAACTTTATGGTATCAATGAGATCCTAGGTTTGAAAACTCTTGTCAACATTTTGGAATCACTCTTAAGAGACTCAATATAATAATCTAGTGTGTGTGGAACAGAAAACTGTATGTATGCGAAGAAATAATCATATATTCAAAGAAATCTAGATTCCATTGTTTGTAAAAAAAGAATATTTTAAAAAAAAAAAAAAATCTTATGGGTCTTTTAATTATAACACCAAAAAATATAAAAAGAAAATAAATTAAAAATCCTACGTGTCAATACTCAAATGGCAGTAAATTGAAACATCAGGGGATGCGCTTAAAATTCATCCAAAGCGAAAGGACCTTTTTGCATATTTGACTTTTATAGAACCCCCCCAAAAAGGATAGTAACGGTAACTTTACCCCCCAACGGTCACTAAATTCAAATTCGAGAGAGAGCATTCTCGTTCTCATTTCTCAAACCAAACCCACAGCAAAAATTAGAAGAAACCCGAAAATTTCAAACGCTTCAAACTCAACTTTCTTGCTTCAAAGAGAAAAAAAAGCTATATTTCCTTCACCGTACACTTTTTCTTTGTCACCAAACACCTCAAGCAAAAAGCCCCAATTTCCATGGAAGAGATTCAATTCAAGACTTGTCAAGACTCAGAAACCCTAGTTCCAGATTCCTCTGTCTGCGATTCAAAAAAAGTTGAACCCTTGAATCAAGAACAGGAGGGTTCTGGCAGCGATGAGTCTTTCGTGGATTCGATGCTTTGCGACTCCGGTTCAAGACTAATCGCTACCGGTTTTACCAGATCCAACTTCACCGGTTAGTATTTGTTAACTAAGCCCAAGATTTTTCTCATATGGAATTTAGTCTTTCTTTGCTTTGCTTAGGGAAATGAAAAGAATTTACATTCTGGGTCTTTCTTCTTTTCGTTATTTAGGATGTGAGAACCAAGAAAATGAGCGTGATAGTTACATTCTTTGGATGAATGCATTTTATTTTATTTTTTCTGTTATATTTCTCAGGAACCAAACATAGGGTTATAGAGGGCTTAGGGTTTTTATTGATTTGGGCTTATATGTTATGTGGGATTTGTTCTGTAATTTAATGGAAAACCCTAGAATTTCCAATTCACACTAGTAATTTTATCAGTTTATAATTTTTTTTTGTTAATATAATACAATCGATTTGGATCTCATGGTTTATACTGAAATTAGATTTTAGGGTTTTTCTTAATGATTGTGCTTACTTTGTCAATTATTTATTAGTAAATTTTCTCGGAAATATTTAACAAAGGCTAAAACTTTTTAGCTTTCTTAGTGGATTGGAAGGACTTCTTTTTTTTTTTTTTTTGGGGGGGGGGGGTGGTGGTGGTGGGGATTTTGGCAAATTATAGTATTTATAAACTACTACATTGTCTTCTTGAACCAGAGGAATGTGTGATGTTTGTAAATGCTGGAGGTGATGCTCCAAATGAGGTAGATTCAAGTGTGAAAATTTTGGGTGATACGTATTATGATGGAGGGCATGGTTTAAGGACCAATGAGCCAATAACCGAGGCTGGAGATTGTCCATTCATCTATCAGTCTGCACGATTAGGAAACTTTTGTTATCGGTTCACTGATCTTCCTCCTGGAGACTATTTTATCGACCTTCATTTTGCGGAGATCATAAACACAAATGGACCTAAAGGAATGAGGGTATTCAATGTATACATCCAGGAAGAGAAGGCAAGTCATTTTAAGCAAAGTTTTAAGTGCATATACAGTCATTATTTAGTATTAAAACTGATTATTGTGCTATTCTTGGTGTTCTTGTTGTTGGTGAATATGGCAGGTCCTATCAGACTTTGATATTTTCTCTGTAGTTGGAGCCAATAAGCCATTGCAGCTGGTTAATTTGAGGGTCTTGATGAAGGAGGATGGAGTCATTGTGATAAGATTTGAAGGGGTCAATGGAAGTCCAGTAGTTAGTGGAATTTGTATTAGGAAAGCACCAAAATTGTCAGGTAGTTTTATTTGCATATCTCTTGTTTGCTTTGTTATCTTGTGGAACATCACTGTAATTTGTGAACATTTTTTTTATCATGTTTTAATATACTTATGATTTGAGTACAGTTCCTCAGGTGACGCATGAATATCTTACATGTAACAACTGTGCTGCTGAGATAGAAGTTCCTTCCGCTCAGGTTATATACAACTTACATGAACAGTTAAAGAGTAAAGCTTCTTAATTGTTGCTTACATGGTCTGTGAATTTGGGTTTTGTAGAAGAAAGTCATGCAAACGAAGTCCACCATAAAATATGAGAAGAAGATAGAGGAACTCACCGAGCAGTGCCAGCGAAAGACAAAAGAATGCTACGAGGCTTGGATGTCGCTGACTGCAGCAAATGAACAGCTCGACCAGGTCAGGATGGAACTCGACAACGTGACATTTAAGACACTAACTCTAGGTAAGTCTGATGTTTAGTATGCTTTGAATTTATAATAGAAGGAGAGTGTTTTAGCAATGTTCTTGAACTTTGTTTATAATAATGATATGTTTGATGATTCAACAACTGTGTCAATCTACTTTGGGACTAGAACTTACTTATCAGGAACAAAAAAATTTATTTCACATTCTAGACAGAACTCAACTGAATAAAGGTTAATTACTTATCCATTACATGAAAAGAATAAATGGATGACGAAAAGATTTATTAGATTAGTGGGTATTGGGTAACATTATTCAAGGCAGGTTTGCCTATCACTACCAGGACCCTCCTTGAGTTCCACTACAGGATATCCTAGGCTTTATAGTTTATACTCCTCTGAAAATAATAACCTTTCAAATTTTGTTTTTTCCCTGTCAGATCAAACCATGGAGAAACAAGCTGAAAATCTGAGGAATATCTCTAGCAAGTATGAGCACGATAAGAAGTACTGGACAGCGGCAATCAATGAGTTACATGAAAAAATAAAGGTAAGGGTCAGAGATGCTATTAAAGATCACATTTTAAATTATTCTATAAATACTCTTAATTGTAAGGGTCAGAAATGCTATTAAAGATCACGTGTCAAAATCATTCTATATATTCTCTTAATTTTTACTTCATTTTAAGTTTCTGTTAAGAACTTTCACAAACGATTTGTTTGGCAGGTGATGAAAGCAGAGCATTCTCAGCTTTCTTTTGAAGCTCATGATTGTGCTGATTCCATTCCTGAGTTGAATAAAATGGTTTTTGCAGTTCGGGAACTGGGTATGTTTAAGTTACAACACCCCCTTTTCTGCAATAAAAAACTTGATTGCTTGAGTTAGACTTAGTATTGTAAGTTGGTATCTTGACATTTTGACTCATTGAATCACTCTGCAGTTAAACAGTGTGAAGATCTCAAAGTGAAGTACAACGAAGAGCAAGCTAAGAGGAGGAAACTCTTTAATGAAGTTCAGGATGCAAAAGGTATGTTTCACTTCTATGCCAACTGAACCAATTATGAGTGTGTTACAATATTTGTCAAGATTTTTAACCCAGCAACTTATATGTGTTTCATATCAGGTAATATCAGGGTTTTCTGCCGCTGTCGTCCATTGAGTAAGGGCGAGATATCAGCAGGTTGTACAACAGTAGTAGACTTTGATGCAGCGAAGGAAGGAAGTCTTGGAATTTTAACTGGTGGTACCACAAAAAAGTCTTTCAAATTTGACCGAGTTTACACACCAAAAGATGATCAAGGTAATATATATATACATATTTCTGTCTTTTGGTTGATACACTAACAGTATTTTGATTTTGTAAAATGTTTATTATTATTTTTTTGTTTCACAGTTGAGGTGTTTTCGGATGCTTCACCAATGGTGATATCAGTGCTAGACGGCTACAATGTTTGTATATTTGCTTATGGGCAAACAGGGACAGGGAAGACATTTACAATGGAGGGTACTGAGCAAAACAGAGGAGTAAATTATAGGACTCTTGAGCACTTGTTTAACATTGCCAAGGAAAGGAGTGAAACTTTTACATACAACATATCTGTTAGTGTTCTTGAAGTTTACAATGAGCAAATTAGAGATTTGTTGGCAACATCTCCAACATCAAAAAAGTAAGATTGCTGCTGCTTTCTTTAATTATCTGTAAGAAAACTCAACCAAGCTAGTCAAGCTTTGGAAGCATACTAGACTTGCTGGTTTGAACTCATCAAGTGATTCACTTGACTAGGCTGAGATAAATATTTATAGAACAAAAGGCTTAGTCAACACTTTTTTCTTTTGGTATCAGGTTGGAGATAAAGCAAGCTTCTGAAGGGTCTCATCATGTTCCAGGAATTGTTGAAGCCAAAGTTGATAACATTAAGGATGTTTGGAGTGTACTGCAAGCTGGAAGTAATGCCAGAGCTGTTGGAAGTAATAATGTGAATGAGCATAGCAGTCGATCTCACTGGTAAACAAGCTCCTTTTTTTTTTTTTTTTTTTTTTAAATTATTGTGTTTGACCACAGAAATCTTGGTTTTTATTTTGTATATGTTCTTTTCATTAATGATTGACCCTTTTTTCCAGCATGCTTTGTATAATGGTAAGAGCAAAGAACTTGGTGAATGGCGAGTGCACCAAGAGCAAGCTTTGGCTTGTAGATTTGGCTGGCAGTGAGAGGCTTGCAAAAACTGATGTGCAAGGGGAACGCCTGAAGGAAGCACAAAATATAAATAGATCGCTTTCAGCTCTTGGAGATGTTATATCTGCTTTGGCAACTAAAAATAGTCACATTCCATACAGGTATACATTACATCCTGCTTGCCTTTATTTTGTTTCTCCATCATAATTCAAATGTGATTCTAACAATGTTAGTTTTTTGGTTTCAGGAACTCCAAATTGACACATTTACTTCAAGACTCATTAGGTATTTAAGTCATTTTGGTTATGAATGTGTATGTGTGTGTACAAAATTTTGCTTCTTATGTTCATGCTATTGGTATCAGACAGTGGATATGAATATGATCACAAGATTTTGACCTTGCTGGATTTTGTTGCTTCTTTTTCATGTAGTTATTTATATATGTGTGTTGGCAGGGGGGGATTCCAAAACTTTGATGTTTGTACAAATTAGTCCTTCAGACCAGGATGTGGGTGAGACTTTGAGTTCTTTAAATTTTGCATCACGGGTTCGAGGAATTGAGTTGGGACCTGTCAGGAAGCAGATTGATACAAGTGAGCTTCAAAAGGTTAAAGCAATGGTAGGTCTTTTACGTTCAGTTTACATTTTCATAATTTTTTGAACACAAGCAATTTACGTTTGAATTTTGAATTTCTTTATTTATTTTCATAAAGCTTGAAAAAGCAAGGCAGGAATCCAAATCTAAAGATGAAACTTTAAGGAAACTAGAAGAGAACTTCCAGAACCTGGAGAGCAAGGCAAAAGGCAAAGATCAGTTTTACAAAAACCTACAAGAGAAGATTAAAGAACTTGAAGGCCAAATTGAGTTGAAGACAGCCGTGCACAGCCAGTCTGAGAAGCAAGTCTCACAACTATCTGAGAGACTGAAGGGGAGGGAAGAAATCTGCAGTAATCTCCAGCAAAAGGTTGCTTTCCCCTTGAATTTGAAATTTCTAGCTTCCTGTTTGTTTATTGCTAATTTGAAATTAATTTCTCTCCTTAGGTCAAAGAACTAGAGATTAAGCTTGTAGAGCAACAGCAGTTAGAATCTGCATCTTTCCAACAGAAGGTTTGTGTATTTAACTTTAAATCTCTGTTTTTTCAAACGGAAACTAATTTGGGAGGTGATGATTTTTTACTTTATTATTGTATACTGAGGAAGAAGTATACTTCTAATATGCATTGTTGGTGACCTAATGATGGGATCTTCAATTTTCTAGAGCTGTGTTACTTCAACCAATTATGCTGATGTTAAAAGAAAAGCTAAAATGGTTAATCAATGTTTTAATTCAAGCAGGTTAAGGAACTTGAAAACAAGCTTAAAAGGCAATTGCAGGAGTCTGAGTCTCATACTGTCATCCTACAACATAAGGTTGTCAAAAACTCAGTGGTGTTAGTTTATATGTTAATGAGCTAATAGTAGGAAGTTAAAATTAAAGATGTCGTTTGCTTGTTTACTTCTTTTTCAGGTTAATGAGCTGGAGAGAAAACTGAGAGAGCAGGAACAGAATTCAGAGTGTGTCTTACTTCACCAAAAGGTTCTTTTTCTCCTCTTTACTTATAAAATAGGAATACTGTGATTGAGGATATTGGATAATCTCACTTCACAGTTAATTATGAAATATTTTTTACATTGTTGAAGAAGTTTCATTGTGTTACAATTTTTATTGTTGCCTGTAGAGCCTGAAATGATCATATGCTGTTCAAGTCCATAATTCCACTGAATAAGCGTATTATATTATCAAAATGGTCAAGGGGTCCAATAGCCTCCATGGCTAAAAATCTCTAGCCTTTTTAGAAAAAAAAATATGAAAAAAAAGAAGAAGTGGAACTTGATATTTTTAATGAAACTTTCAGGTATATTATCATGTTTCACATATTTTAGATTGATTTCATTTCTTATTTGTTCTTAGGTAAGGAGTAATTTCTCTATTCAATAATTTATTCTTTTTAATTTCCTCATATATAATGATCACATTTCTAGCTTAAAATTCTTATGATTAGATAAAATTTAGATCTTTATTTATGCCCAAGACTAATAAAATTGTAATTACCACTTGAGATCATGGGGAGTCCAAGCAAATGAAGAACACATAAAGTCCCACTCTTTCCTAAACCAATTGGTATCAATTTTGAAATTTGCACATAAGTTAGAGGGTAAAATCGTGGGTTCAAGACCCCCACGGGTTATGTAACTTACCAGTAAAAAAAAAATAGAACTAGTATCAATGTGAAAAGTACATTATGTTTGTAAGATAATAAAATGTTACTTATAATTAATTTATGTTGATATCTGCATTAATTAATGTTTGCCAAATCAATTTGATGTTTCATACTTATGTTTCAATTTCTCTCTCCCTATCAATATCCTTGATCCGCCATTGTTTTACCATGTTATGTATATTCATGCTATGTCACTACCATTGTGTAATTTTTAATGATGCATTGTAATTAGCTTCTTAATCTTAATTTGTTTTTTAGGGAGGTCATTTTATTGACAAAGCTAATATCTGTTTGACATGTTATGGCAGATAAAGGAGCTTGAAGACAAATTGAGGATGAAAGAGCAACAGTGGCAGCATACTCATGACTACACTGATGCAGTTAGGGCCACTCCCATTGAAGTAAAAACCTTTGTAAGAGAAGAATATATGAATGAGATTGAGCCTCATATATTGAGAAGTTCAAATTCAGTGAACCGCCCAATGAGTCAAGGGTCTAGTTTGTTAAGAGGAATTGAGCCTCTCCACGAGACAAGAAGGAAACGAGAGTCTCGAAGTTCTGATATAGAGAACAACTTTATTGTACCGTCTTCTTTAAATGACAGGAAGATTAGTAGGAAATCTGATCCACCAAAAATAGCAAGAGTTGTGAGAACAACAAAGCTAACAGCCACTGCTGCTCAGGGACCCTTGACTCACAAGAGGACTAGTAGAGATCCGATTCAAGGGATTAAGGAGAGGGATAATAAGAAGAAGATTTGGTCAAGATAGTGAAGCAAATTCAACTCAGTCAGTCAGTCAACTTGTTTTCTACGTTGACTTCCCTATTTACATTTTTACTTCAATGTTACATATGCCTTCTCTTTTGAATGTAAAATTCTGTACCATGATTGAATGTTATCTGAAATTCATTTCTATCATTAAACAAAAGGAAGAAATGAAATTTTTTATTTGTTTGTAATTTTTTTATTGATAGCGGTGCCAGATGATTGAATATCTGCATTAAACTATAAGAAGTAGTTTTTTCTGGGGGTATTATTGAAATTGTAATAAGGAAGATGAAAGCAAATTCATGGAGGAGGAGAATGATTTAGAGAAAACGGACGTGTCTCTTTCCTCGAATATAAAAAAAATGTTAATTTGTAGCAATTTCGGCTTAGTGTAGACTATACATGTTGGAGGATCTCGGATTTGTCTTTCTAAATAGAGAAAGTATAGCAACATAGTTTTTGCCACAAATTTAACGAACTCCACCACTATAAGTGAAAAATGACTGTCCTGAATATGGAAAATTATTAAGTACTCCCGGAGTACCATAAATGTGTACTTCCCCTCTCACATGAATGGTGGGTCCCACCATGAATTTAATTAGTGGGACTCAACATTCATGTGAGAGGAGGGAGTACACATTTATGGTATTCCGGAAGAACACAATAATAAAAAAGTTGTGGTCATAGAAAATGTTGTTCTAAATATAGTATTAATTAATAGAAGTGAAACCCGGATAGTAAAATCTTTTTTCAACAAGATTTCGGACCTAAGATCCACCCAACTGTCCCTCCCCCTTTACCAATTAATCAATATAAAATAGTTTTCAGACACAAATTCAGTATTAAGGATTCTTATGTTATATTCATTTTGTGGGGAAGATCTTTATTTCTTTGGTAATCTTGTTTAATGGGTTTTAAGAATTGGGTGAGGCTTAAGTCCAGTGTATTCAGTACATTAGACCCGTTGAGATGATGACACGTGTCATTATCTCAATGGATTCAGTGCAACTGAGCATTGGATCCAAACCTCACCCATAAGAATTAAAGGGCACAAAAAAAAAAAAAAAAAAAAAAAACCTCTTAGGCTGGCTATGATGTTAACTGTCAATGGCTCAACCCGCACACAATGTTTTAATGACCTTTACTTATACCAGTGTACGCAGTGGGCTGACGATTCTGCAATGATACGCAGTAGCCAGTACCAGTAGCACACATAGTGAACACTGGAATAAAAAAATTTAGTGGCTGAGGCCTAAATATAATAAATGTAACCTAGGATTCAAATAATAATAATAATAAAATAATTGTAACCTAGAAACAGCAGCTCGCCAGTATCTTGTAATTTTAAATGGATGGGAAGATCTTCTCTTTGTTATTTCGGAATAGATTCTAGTGGATTATTATAACAATAATATCTCTACAAAAATTTGTCTTTTATTTTTTTTTTTTTTATAATACAAATTATATTACAATAATTTGTCTTTTGCAGAATATAAATGCAAACATCCATAAAAGGATATATAACTGCGTTTTTACACGTCTTAAACCAACCATGTCTAAAATCATTTAATACTTTGTGTGCAGTGTTATTTCTGCTAGGGGTGTCAAGGTTCGACCCAACCCGTGAACACGACACGAACCTAACACGGGTTTTTTCGGGTTAGGGTTGGACCTTAATGGGTTTAGGTCATAAACGGGTCGACTCGAAAGCGACACAATAAGAAACATGTCATAAGCGGGTTAACCCGCATAACTCGCAATAGACCCGTTTGACACGCCAATTTATTTGTGTCAACCCAAAATGACCCACTTAACACAACTCGTTTAACTCATTTAACAAATAAATATTTATTTTATTTTAAATTTGTCAAATACCTTTTATATCCAACATATATTTTAAATTTAAAAAGAAAAGTGAGTAATTACAAAAATTTACAAGGGATATAATTGGAAATTGAAACTTTACAAACCCTAGAACTACTAATACTTTTTTTTTTTTTTTTTTTGGTATAGAACTTGCACAAATAAAATTGGATGAGCTTGTGGAAGATATTATGAATTTGGACATCAACAAAGAATCTATAGATGATAATAGTGATCATAGTCAAGATTAGTTCTACTGTTTACTCAAATTCTTTCAATATTGATACTTAGTATTTGACGAGTTCCAAGGATATTATATTTTTTTTGAACTATGTTATTTTATTTTTGTTAAACTTAGTTATTTTGAATTTGGTTGAAGTGTATGCACTTCTTTTGGTGTGTAAAGAACTTATTTTATAGATAAATGTTATATTTTTGTTAAACTATATTATTTTGAATGTGAGTTGAAGACTTGAAGTGTATGCATTGCTTTTTGGGATGTAAAAAAAAATTATTTCTAGATTGATGTTATATTTAATATTATGCAGGTTGAAATGGGTTATGTTACATTCGTGTCAATCCAACACGACTCGTTTATTAAGCGTGTCAAATGGGTTGGGTCAGGTCAACCCGCTTTATTAACAGGTCGGGTTAGGGTTGAAGGATCATAACACGATTATTAAATGGGTCGGGTTAGGGTTGAGCCATTTAGTCGAATACCCCTACCTTGACACGACACGAACCCGACACGCTAACCCGAATTGACACCCCTAATTTCTGCTCAAGAAAAATGAGCATGAATTTAATTAGGGGTAGCCTTAATTACACAGTTTCATACACATCGTACGATTTCAATTGTTTTTTGGTGAGTGTGCGCAATAGATTTTAATCTTTAATTAATTAGATCCAAAGAAGAGAGAGTATTGCTTTAAGAGTACTGAAAAATTACTGCAATAATATAGAATTTCGGATATATTTGCTTTCAACATGATTCACAGTGGGTGATAATTAATGGTTCAAGTTGTTTGAGGTTTTGACCTGAAACATTTCCATTTGTAGTCAACTGGTTGATTGGTTAGTTAAAATTGTCTAAAACTCTCCTTCGATTTCACAATTGAGCTTAGGATATTCGGATGAGCTTACTTATTAAGGCTGCAGTTAGTTAGGCCTGGGTTAGGTTGATCAGCCATTGATTGCAATTATTATTGCCCAAGTAATGGTAGTACCTCTCATTTTTTTTTTTTTTTTTTTGATAATCGGTAGTACCTCTCATTTATTCCTAGCAGAGTAGAGATCATGCATTATGTTTAATAGCTGTGACGGAGCTAGGATTTTAGTTAGAAGGATCAAGACTAAAATAAAAGGTTAAAAACAAAATTAATTCCTGAAAAAGAAAAAGAATTCAACATAGCACATAAGTAACAAAATAAACAAATAGGTAAAAAGAGTAATCAAAAAAATTATAATGTAATTTTAAGTTGTAATTTACATTTAATATATGTTCGGTGTCAATTAATATTTTCGCATCTAGTATCTACATTTCTCTATGATTTTAGTCAACTATAAGTATATAATTGGCTTGAATATGCTTTTGTCCTCAAGTTGTAGGGTCAATTTCATTTTAATACTCAATAATTATTTTTGGTCAATTTAGTCCCTAGTTACTTACTCATTTCAAACATGTTTCAAATACTACCTTTGCCATCATCTAGCTCTCAAAATTTAATGAGGTGGTTGGCTAAATGCTTAGTGACACATTAAAGGGTTTAATAACAATAAAAAAGAAGTCTAATTAGTTTCAGTTGAAAAAATAAGAAGAAAAAAAACCACCACAAGTAAAAATTAACTCACAAAAAACCATATATTTCTAAATAAAAGTACTGTCATTTCTTTTTCTTGATTTTCCTCCACTTTCTTAACAATCAACTACTAAGAAACCATTTTAAGATTATATTAATTAAGCACACCGGCCATCCACTGCAAACCCCCATTTTAGCCTCTCAATGTGTTTATGTTAGTTTTTTTTTTAATCCTTGTTAATATATTAGCTTATTTATTTATGTAACGTTTCTCAAAGCCCCACTTCTTTTAAATAAATTTTTTAACAAAAATTTAAGAGTAATGTTCAGGCATAAACTATTTTACATTTTTATAAACTATTGATGTGATAAATTCTCACTAGTTCTTATTTGGACTCACCATAAATATCACATTTATATTTATTAATAACCACCTATTATATCAGTAGTTTGTAAAATAGTTTATGACTTTAGCAATTTTCAAAACTTAATCCAAACGCATGTTTAAACTGATATTTGTGCTTAGTTTTGGCCAATCAATTTGGTGACTATTAGGGGTCAAGTAATTGTCTAGTGATGATAGTATTTTTTGTGGTGCCTAATGTTTGTAGTTTGAACTCCATTATTTTTTGTGGTACCTAATGTTTGTAGTTGGAACTCCATTACCCCTCTTCCAATATCTACTTATCTAATAATAATAATAAAAAATTTATTGTTATTTTTGAATAACCCTAGCCATAGATATACTAGTTTTAATGGATTTGAATTTGCATTTGGGTGTCCTATATACCACTACTTTCAAAGAAGGCTGTCAAAAATTACGATACCTATCCAAAAAGAGCAGGATCGTATTAAGAACATTTAGGATTGTAAGTAGGATCGCGTAGGATCATGTAGGATTGAATCATAGGATTGTTCTGATCCCACTCAAAAATGAAAATTGGTTTGAGCTGACAGAAAGCCAACTACCTCCAATGGATAGCAAATTACCAATTGCCCAATAGAACCTTATGAATACTGAAGTGTCAAAATTACATTTAGGTGAACTGAAAATTAATCTTAAAAAATACCTAACTTTAAAACTTTAAAATCCCTATTCATTATTCAATAACTAAAAATCGCATAGCCCCCTTTGTGATTACCCCATGGATGCTGGTGCTGAGTTGGACATGGATGGCAAAATGGATGATGATGATAATGATTATGATGGTGGTTATGCAAGAACCTTCGAATGGATGATTCAATAGTCACTTCACCTTATTATTCATATTGCTTTTGGAGTATTTCATATTGTAGTTAGCTAGTTTCCATTTGCTAACTTATTTTTGATTTTGAACTTGAAACTAATTTTGAAACTTTTTCCATATGTGTTGATAGTTATTTTGGTACTTGATTGCTAATTAAATATTTGCTGAACTTTTTGGATATATTGTGTTAAAACTTAATTATATTTTTTTCATTAATATAGATGTGATGATGTATGGTATACAAATTACGTCACATTGATACAAATTGTTGTTTTTTGTTTTTTATTTTTATTTTTTATTTTTTTAGGGATGAATTCATAATTTATGTGATTATTCAACATAAAAAGTCATTACTATTGTATTTTTTGTTATTTTCCCCAAAAAAATACTCCTATAATCTTAACTATGTTCTGCAATTCGATCTTATAGTCCGCAATTCCACTTACCTCCCACGATCTTACATAAGATCCTGATTTTGATAAGCTTGCTTTCAACCATTGTTTTAAAGTTTGGAAAAAGTAGCAGTTCTAAATTTTTTGGCCCAATCAACGACGACGCAAATAATTTAATTAATTATTTAAGAATATAAATAAAAACTTAGATAGAATAAATTTAGAAATATTTTTTAGTTGTGACATTGCAATTCAATCAATCCACCATCGTATAAAAAAAATAAAAATTTAAAAACACACTCACAAATTACACGCCACTAAAGGCTAAAATAGGAATGATGGTGATGGCTTGGTGGAAGGTGTGGGGTTGAATCGTCAGGGTTAAGATTAGAACTTAGAAATAGAAGAGGCCAAAAAGGGTGATGGGATGAAAGTATTTTTCTCGTTTTGAAGGAGGTGAGGCCCTCCCACCGTCAAACAGGTCATCACAGACAACACAACAAATTAAATAACGTTATTATGCGATGATGACATGTTTGATTAATTAGTTTTATTGCCAATTGCCACATAGGGCCTTTTTTAGATATATATCTATAGAGAGAGTGGATCTTCTAATTGCACTATCAGACTCACACATAGCAATTATTTCACTCCTTACGAATCAAAATGATGATAAAATATATTGATTGATGAATCACATTAATTCATAGTTTGGTTGGTGATTATCATTTATCAGTCGTCTGATCAATCCAAACGATTATGGCGTTTGGAATTTGGTTTCTTTGTTTTCTTTTTAATAATTTATATATACAATAAATAAAATAAAAATTATGTACAGTATCTTAGGTATTGTTCTTTAAGTTCATCTCTCAAAATTTAATTATGTAGCTACTAAACTAAAAAATCCATTTTCATTCTATGAGAAAAAAGATACATGACATAATTTTAGGAGGAGAACTTAAGAAACAACACCTAAGTACTGTATTTAAGTCTTACTCTAATAAATATCCCATTGTAAGGGAAAGAGGCCATGCCACTTGACTTAGCTACAAATTCTTGGCAAATTTGTCTATTTTTAATATGGTTAAGTTTCAACTTGTGATTAGTGTATTGTGGTGGTTTCATGTATAAGCAATGAAATTTTGCTTCATTTATTTCATTGTAAAACACATATGGTTAAGTTTCAACTTGTGATTAGTGTATTGTGGTGGTTTCATGTATAAGCAATGAAATTTTGCTTCATTTATTTCATTGTAAAACACAAATTAATGTAAAATATTTTTCAAGTGTTTTGTGTGACATGTAAAATATTTTTTAAGTGTTTTGTGTGACATGTAAAATATTTTTTAAGTGTTTTGTGTAACATGTAAAATTTTTCAAATATAAACCAATCAAAGTTGCCAATGTTGAAGGTTTAATGATATGACCACAGTCACCTATGACTCTGGCAACCAAACTACCTGTCACCAGACCATTGGACCTTGACACTGAATGCCAAACCAACTAGGCTAACGATTTAGCCACCAGATGGAGGGGAGTCACTATATTTTTGTGAAATGTTTTACTAAATTTTTAAAGTTAAAACGTTTTACAATATTTTACAAAGGATTTTATGATTAATGAAAAATATTTTTAGGTTTAAACAAATTTTTTACAATGAAACAAATATAATAAAATGTTAAAAATATTTTTTATAAAACAATTTATAGCGAAATAAATGGAGCTGACAACTGGATATTGACATTTAAATATGTTGTAAAATTCAGGATGGATTTGGGTATATTCCTAGATGGACAGAGGAAAAATGTAGCGTTATTCCCATGCACTTACACATGGACAAGTGCGCTCCAATCATATACATCTACAGAAAACGAAGATAGGATTTGTAATTTCGTATATATAGATCGAACAGTGCAGTCACCCGTGCAATTAACAACCTTTCAGCAAAGCAAGAACACACCGCATGACTTTTGTGGTGCATTTTGACATATATGGAGTTCTGAGTGGATGGTTGATGAAACCATCAAGGTCGGTTGGTGGGGCCAGGATAATGAGGTACCATGATAGGTGGGGTGAAGACGAGGAGCACCATAGAGTTTCTCATTCAGTCATGAGCTTCTTGCAGGGTGTAAGTTGTAAATGACAGTTGACACAAACACAAGCAGTCACAACCAAAAAGTTTTTCTCCCACTCACTCTATCACGTTAATCACGCAACTACATGTTCAGTTCTTCTTCAGCCCTCTCTCTCTCTCTCTCTCTCTCTCTCTCTCTCTCTCTCTCTCTAACAAAATACTAATTATCATAAACAGATAAGATGGAAAATTTGACTGTAAATAGTACTTTAATTGTTTTGTACCATACTACTTGCCTTTAATATAAAAGGAAAGCCCCTGTCAGGTTATTACAAAAAATTTCACCACATTTTTTTTACCATTCATAGTTTATCGCATTAAAATTGTGACAAAATTAGTGATACAAAAATTATTATATTCACACTTTGTACATATATAAAACAAATGTTGAAATGATTGCTATGCTTTTGAGGAGTTTGTGTATGAGAGAGAGAGAGAGAGAGATAGATGTTACACATAACATATTTTAAGCACCAGCAAGAAGATAAAGTTAACTAGGCAAGATTGGGAACGTAGCAAGCAAACAAGTTAGGGGGTTGGTATATCTACAATATATGACCTATTTAACTTCAAAAAACCTAGGAATGTTGGATATATAAGATGTCCAGAATGAATATAGTGGCTAATAGCAAAAAACGGTCTCATGAAAGGAAGCCTGGCAGATGTAAATTACATAATGTAATAGCTCACTGTATTGAGTGTGCGTTTGCCTAAAAATTATATTGCGTTTTGCGTTTTTGGTTAGGTCCCACAACATTATTCACGACCCAGTCAAACTTGTGAAAAACGCGCATAAGCAGTAAATTCTAGGTCCCACAGCACCATTTATAATTTAAAAATTATTTTGCTACGTGTTTTCAACAATAAATTTTCAGTTTTCAAATCAAAATCAGATAATGGATGTCACTTTGTGAAATGCTGTAGGCAAAAGAAAAGGCAAAGAGGGAGAGAGAGAGAGAGAGGTTGGCCTTTGTTACAGGCTGTGATCACTGATCACTCAGTTACAGTCTACAGGCAATATAAAGTGGTGAAAGACTAGAAGTGGTAGAGCTCTCAGAAGAGAGAGAGAGATAGATTATCTTTGTACAAGAAAGAATAGCGCACTAATAATAACCTTTTTGGCATTTAAGGAAAAGAAGAAGAAATGGGGTAAAAGTTAATTAGGGGACAAGCTAGAAATCCATCTATTTACGTGACAATGGTAACTATTCCAAGAAGAATTAGAAGAAGAATTCGTATTAGTGGAGGACCAAAAAACCTAATCATTCATATGAAAGTTAAGTTACATGCTCCTACATATGGGCCAAAACAATGTGGTGTTTAATAATTAAAACAATTGCATGCACATATATCCTCTTTTAATAAGAGATACAGAGGGAGCTTAATGCTAATCTTTTTCAAGATTGAGGGGTCCAGTTTTTTCACAGAAATAGTGAAAGTGAAGAATAAAGATAGCAAAAGCAGCAAAGAAAAAGCAAAGCTTTTCTCTCTCACTGGTCACAAAACAGAATCACAATGAGAGATGATATGCTCAGTGGCAATTAGCACGGAGGGAGAGGCTCACTCTCCAAGACTCTAAAAGGCTTAACACAAAACATTTATTTATTATTTATTTATTTTTGCTATACATACCAAAAAGAAAAGAAAAACGAACCCTAAGGCTTTAGATGCCACATTTCTCTCTTTTTCTTACTCTCTCATTCATTCAAATGTTGACAGTCTTTCATTCAATACGCTTTCAAACCACCACTTTTTCAGACACTACCAAATCACACCACACTGCCCCTAATTATTATGGGGTGCCCTACAGAAATAGAGAGAGGGGCAAACGCTATAGGCCAAGCTAAACACTGAGAGCCTAGGAAGAGGCTGAGAATCAGCTAAGGCCTTTCCCAGCCACTGCTACTGTGCTTGTTTCATATATCGACATAGTTCTGTAGCTGTAGCTGAGCAACCTGAAACTCAGACCTTGATAGTTGAAAGAGATGGAGAGGGACAAACCGAGACAGTGAGAGTTCGGATACAAACTGAACATAAAACAAATCAAAGATATGCCATTAAGGCACATATAATAACAGTCCCAAGTCCACCATATAGATTCCAAAGTGATTTTTTTGAGAAGAGTAGAGCATTAACAACGACGCTTCAACAAAGTATTGAGGTAGAACATCAAATCCTTTGAAAATCTGTGCCAAATAACAGATTCCATTTTTCAAATCAAACTTCATAAATAAAATGATCAGCCCTGCACAGACATATTTGTATATATTTAACTAGTAATTTGCTACCGTAGTCGGCAATATTGGTCCTGCATTTACATGCAAAAGAAATGGAAATCACTACAATCAACAGCATCAATGCTAGCAACCAAAAGAAGAACTAATTATGGCAAATGATCAACATAAAATAATAAAAATATTAGCTTGATTAATTTTAGAATAAAACACTATCTCCTTTTCGCAACTTTTACATTTTGATCTGCACCCACAAAAGAAAAATAAACAAACAAACAAAAACAAACATATACCTAAATGAGTTTCAGATAGTTTCACATTTTCCCTATTTTCACCATCCTTTAATTAAGCTCTCTAGCTACCTCTTGATGCCCCTCATCATCTAGGGCAAAGCACTATATTGTTGCAAGTCACCCCCCCATGCTTGAATTCCATTCCAGTTGCTCGCGTTGTCATTACCACGATTGCCTTCACTGTCGGTTGGAGTAGGAGTCACTGACCCATAAGAGTTCCCAAAGAACCACTCAGTTGGTGTGTCACCACTTGTACCACCTTCTTTTCTTGAGTTTTCAACACCACAAGCTTCCGGTTTTGAAATCTCCAGGTTCTGAAAAACAATGGGTTGTGGTTTCTGTGCGTGGTTTTCAAGAGGAACTGAGGAAACGCTGTTATCCTTGTGAGTATCTCCACCAAATAGCATAGCTAGCCTCTGCTGTTGCAGCTTCCAGTGCAAGTCTTGGTTTATAGAACTCAGAGATTCTATAGAAGAAGCAAGACTGCTGTGAACGTTGAGAGTGCTCGTGTTCTGAGCTGGAGCACTAAAACCAACACCGCTATTATTAGGATAATTAAAACCCATCAGAGAATTAGAGGTTCCAGATGGATCAAGAGCAAAACAAGGACTAGTAACACTTCCAGAAGCCAAAGTAGCAGAAACATCTCCAAGTCCAAAAGAAGAAAACTGGTTGTAAACACCAGTAGTTGGAGGGTGATGAAGTCTTGGGAATGATAACCCACCAAGTTGAAAATCCATGGCTGTAGGAGATAAACCATGGAAGAATTTCAAACCACCGATCTCTGAAGATGATGAACCAGAGTCTTTGGAGTCACAAGACAGCCTTGAAGATGACTTGACCTTCTTGTTTTTCCGGCAACCACCACCAATGGGAACGTTTCTCAAGGCCCCACCTTTTGTCCAGTACCTTCTACAAGTCTTGCAGAAATGCCTTGGCTGTGTGAGACTGTAGTTGTTGTAGTAGCAGAATTTAGTGTTTGGTGAGTCACAACGTGGGCACTTTAGACCTTGCTCTGGTGGCCTTGCCGCCGCTGTTTTCCGGCTACCGGCGGAGCCTTGGTTCTCATCTTTTGTCACGGGCTTCGCCGGAATGTTATCTTGTGACATCATTGCACTTGCAATTGCAAAAAGAGAGAAAGAGAGAAAGATAGGTATGTGGGAAAGAAAAAAAAATTTTAGATGTGGGTGTTGTTTTGTTTGATCAGTTTCCTTTGGCAGAGGCAAAGATACTAAATTGAATGGTTTCATGCATGGGGGTGAGAAATGGTGAGATCAAGGATGTTGATGGATGGGTGCCTGTGATCTTCATCAAAGAGAGGGAGATTGGGATTTTAGAATATAATTATAAATATTATTAAATATATATATATTTATATTTATATCCTATATATATATTATGGAGGGTACTTTAGGAGCCGGGGGACTAGATCTGTGAGAAGTGGAATAAATTTAGTAAAAAAAGCTACTGGCTTCCACATGAGACTAGAAAAAAGTAGTCGGTCTATATATGTACAAGGAGAGAGAAAGAAAGAGAGAGAGAGTAGAGACAAGGAAGCTATAGATTATCTGAAACTGAACTGGCAGAATGAGAGATCCACAACTACAAGAAAACGATTGGATATAACAAAATTCCTATTCTTCATGGTTGATGATGAGAAATGTTGGTCATTTATGAATCATAATTAAATCTCATGTAATTAAGCACACAAAGGGGATTCCTTTAATACCAATATATAAACAAATCATTCCATTAATTGTATCTGTATGGTACTTTCGTAATACAGATTTACTAGTTTTTACTTGGTATTTTTAAGACATTTATCCCCATTTCACTTTAAAATGTATTATATACAAAAAAAAAAAAAAAAAAAAAACACTCATCTCCTTAAAAATCCCTACTTGATAAAATCTTAAAAGGTTGGTTTAAAAATAATGCAATTTGTGAATTCTCTTTTTATCTAAAGTATGGCATTATAAATTTATGATTGAATTCATAGATAATTTGTTCTAAATTACTCGCTCCAAATTTCGATTCGTTTGTTAAAAACATCACTATCCCGTTTCTGTTATGGGATTACTACTACATAACCAAAAAAAATGAAAAACAAAGAATCAAGTAGGTACGGGCATTTGGTCATCTTTTGGATGTGACGAGTGGAAGGGAAGCATGATTCATATACATGAAAGCGTTAGCATAAAAATGCTTGTAGTCTTGGATTTAATAGGAAAAAGAAGAGGACATTTTATCCAAGTGGGGGGATAAGATAGAGCAGCAATGACAGGGGGCAGTGGGAGTAGGGCTAATTAGTAGGGTGAAGCATAGAGTCAGTGAGGCAAGCAGCAGTGCAGCAGTGGGGCTCTGCCACTCCCTGCAACTTTGTCTATTCCTTCCCATGTAATGTCCCTTTTGAACCTAAAAATTAACCTCATCTCACTCTACAGAGCCCATACAGGAATTCGCACGTACGAAATTCCCCTCTTTCTCTAATTTATGTCATCTCATATTAACCATTTCATAAACAGTAATCAAGGAATCACGACATAAATACTGTAGGTGTGTGACTTGGTGATTGGAGTTCTCGTATCGCTTCACATGATATTTAATAATAATTGAGCGATTTCAATAATAACGCTTCAGTTAGTGTGTTGTGTCCACGATAATAGCCTTATCAAGCTTTTGGTAATATATATAGTATTATTCATTACAATTACGTAATGTGAGGTTAATAAGTCCACACTAAAAACCCACTTTTTTTTTCTCAAAAAAAAAACCCACTTTTTTATTGAAAAAAAAAGAATCACGACATAAATAAAAAAGGATTTCTTTCAATATATATTTGCATAATTTCTCTTATAATATATGAGTAATTATTTGAGAGAGGGGGACTATTTAATTAGAAATTCAATAAATCTAGAGACACAACAAAATTCATAATTGTATGAACTATCAGACCATAAATAAAGAATTATAAAGTAGTTTTAGCGATAAGCAAATATGAAAATCAATAAAATTTGTGAAATTTGTTTTAAAAACTCTTTTATTTTTAACATTTACTCTTATAAATATGGCCTTAGTAAAAGGCTGCTGATTTGGTTTTAGAGTCTCAAGATTAGACTAGTCCTTTAAGGAGGCAGTATACCATATGCTCAACTCAGTATACCATATGCCTTTGATCAGTAGCCAATTACTCCATATGAGCAATGCAAAGAAAGCTTTTTTAATTAGTTCATTGATTTGCATTAATGACTTGTGAAGCTCTCTCAAGTCTCAATCTTTTAAATTCATGAACACCCATATGTCTCAACCAGAGTAACCAAACTACTCTCCTATGGTACATGAGTCAGGGGTGCAAAAGTAAGTACATCTCTGACGAACCTCAAAACTGCAAAAAGATACCCTTCCCAATACTTGAACAACCGGGTTTTAACGGTCGCGATCATTTCTTGCTAGTTTGTCTTCTTGTAGCTTTGGCTGATGGAAAACTTTCTGGGAACCAGAAGATCTAGTTTTACTCTGAGAGAGAGAGAAAAAAGAGATTTTCTTTGAGCCCATTTTATCTGCTATTGATTGCAGGGAGACAATTGAAATTAATTTCTTACTTTCTGGCCTTATCCATTAGAAACAATAAATTTAGTCGCAGTTATTTATTTAAGAATTAATAGTTATGTTAGTGATAATATCTTCTATCCTATGTGAACTCAACAAAGCAACATTTTTTTTTTTTTTTTTTTTTTTATATAAATCTGAAACAAATTCACCAACAATTCAACACAATCTTCGAAAATTAGGACCCAATCTAACCAGCCAAAAATATGAAATTATCACTTATTAACGTGCCTTTAACAATTGTTTATTTTTTTTAAGCTTATTTTTATATTAATTATTAAAAGATATAGTTTTTGGAAACTTTTATATTAAACATGTCATAAAAAGTTAAAAACTAGATAATTTACCCCCCAAAAAAAAAAAAAAAACTAAACTTTTTTCAGCATTTTCCAAACACACACTTAGTTTCAACTTTGCTCCCCTCCCATTTGATTTCCCCCCCCCCCCCCCCTTCTCTTTTAATGAATTTCTTTATATATTTCTTTTATATCATAATTATAACCAACAATACATTATTATTTTTTACATGTCAAAATTTATTCAAAAATAGATAGAAAATCTTTATATTTGTACTTTCTTTTGTGGTTCAAATTTATAGAAGGAAAGTGAATATAGAAATTTTTTTTAAAAAAAAAAAAGGAAGAAAGGTGTAAAAAAGGAACATTGTTGATACATTTAAAGCGTGATAAAAGAAATTAATAACACCTTAAATTCTTTATATAGTAATTTATTCTCCTTCAAGAAATTCATGTATAAACGTTTAATAAAATTTGGGATAATTATATAATAGTATGAGTACTCCCTCTTCCCGTGTGTATTAAAAATACTTAGTGTTCTTAAAAAAAAAAAAAAAAAAAATACTGCTACAGCTATAACTATTTTACAACATTGTTACAAATTGTTGTTGTGACCAAATTTTAATTGATTCTTATCTAGGCCAACTAATAACATCACTTTTTTATTTACTAATTATCATTCACCACATCAGCAGTTTGTAGAAGTTCTTGTAAAAAAGTTTGTATCTCTAGCATTTTCTTAATAATATAAAAATACCAAAGTTATACTTGGTGTCAATCTACGAACTAAAAATCCTTCATTTCTTAATGGAATTTTTACTTAAAAAAGAAGAAGATAAAATATAATAAACAATGCAAAGTTAGAGAATTGAAATAAATTTTGGTGAAACTTAGAAGATTGGTTTTGTATTTTTGCCTATAATAAATATTCTACCTTTTTTTTTGGAGTTTTCTTACACTAAGTATATCATTAAGTATTCATTTGGAAGCAACTTATTTAGTTTTTTGTTGAAAATGTGCTAAAGTATACTTATAAGCTTTAACCAACTTATTTAGCTTTTAAAAAGTTATATATAAAAGTTAAAAACTAAAAGTTGAACTTATAAGATAAGATCTAGCCAAACAAATACTAAGTATACATATGAATGGATTTTTATATTTTATATCGGTGTCAAGTATAATGAAGACCGAAGCTAAAGATGACCATGGCCCAAGTTGCTTCGAAGATTAATGCCACTGATCTCAATGCTTTTCTCATTGATATCATCTTAAGCACTACCAAAATTTTCTTGTGTTTGGGACTTTTGACTTTGTTTTGGAGTGTATTCCAAAAGGTTGGTAGCTAAAAAAAAGGAAAAAAAGAGACTTTCTAGAAAAATTTAGTTAGAATTTTGTTGAGTTCATTGAGGATGTACTTTGTGATGGACCGATTATAAATCTTCTATCCCACATGAGTATCTTGCTTTATATTCCGCTAATCGAAGATTAGCTACCACACATTACCTTTATTTTTTCCTTAATTAAAAGTGACCAAAGTTTAAAATGAAAAAAAAGGCAAATAAAAAAGTGTGGTTGATGGAACACTAAAAGTGGAATAAAAGATATGTATTCATGGAGGACCCATGTAAAAAATAATTTACCACCTTAAAAAGTTGTGAAACTCAAGAGATGATGGTGTAATTTGTCCAAAATAAAGTTTTTATTTGTAACTTTAAAATGAAAAAGAAAGAAAAAATATGTTCATACTCAATTTTTGATTGAGCCTTAACAAGTGATAAGTGATAAGTGATAATGTAGGATGGAATTCAAATATTGTTTAACCAACAAGTAAATTGCAGTGAGAGAGAGAACCAACAAGTTATGATTATTCAAATTATATATATATATAATTCGATAGTTAAAATTTGAGAGAATAGAAATTTGAACTTTAAATAATTTCGTTGAAAACATCAAATAGTGCTAGATGAGTTATAAGGTTTTGACAACTTATGCTTACTCATTATAATCTCAAATAATGCGTAAAATAATAGTCTTTGTGTAGATTTGTATTCTTAATCACAGCATTACTTCATATAGATTTGCCCCTAAGAAGTATGAACGACAGTTTCTATTACTTAGCTTTGGACGTGCCATAAAAATATGTTTGTTTGTTTTCTTTCTTTCATAATGACCAAGTGAATTAAGAAGTATAGCCTATTTGTTGGACAAAGAAAATCCAAGACAAGCAACTAGACCAAAAAAAGCTGCAAATAAACACTCGAATTTCGTACCTCAAAAACTTCACTAATCAACAAATCTCTCTAATCATAGCAAATGACACCCAATTGTACTACCCCAACACCCTATTTTTGACTTTCTCCCCTTCTAATCATTAGAAGTATAGCCTATTAGCCTCCTCTAATTATTTGTAAGCATTAATTTATATATGATTTATCTGCAGCCAAAGAAAATCTGTTTTACTGTTAGAGTTGTCTTGGATCATTCATCATCATCATCATCATCACTAACAATATAAGCCTAGTAAAGTAAGAACTCCCTAGTCCCCACCCAAACAAGGCACTACCGACCAAAAACGTTAAGAAAGAACCCATTTCATTGGTCATTGTAAAATAACAAGTTATGCGCTATAAACAGTTAGGTCCAGCCAGATAGATAGTTCACATTTGAGAGAGAAAGAGGAACACGTGAGAGGGGTGGCTGGATTCCCGTGAGATGAGAGCAAACCAAAGACAAAGCCAATACATACAATACATGCATACATCAATGTTTCTTCCCACTTATCAAACGTTACCATCTGATCTCACTGCTCTCCCCATCTCAATCTAACCACTTCAGTTTCATTCAGTTTTTGTTATCATATTCTTCTCTCTCTTTTTTTTTTTCCATAAAATAGTTATGCCAATTAATCAGAATTTTCATTAAGCATTTCAAAATCATCCAAGTTCTGGATTTTAGACCTCTATTTTTCTGCTGAAAGTTCACTGTTTTTATTCCTTTTTTTTTAATATCTAAGTTAATGTAAAATTAAGGTTAGACTTTAGTACGGCTTAGTACCAATTTTATCAATTTATTAATGTCAAGTCAAAATAGTTAATTAGTCGAATTCAATTATAATATGGATAAACAGTAAAATCAACCACATACATGAGAAGCGATAGAGAAATTTTTCACGAAGTAAAAACCTAACAAGAAAAACACTCTAGGAGCTCTTATCACATCCACCATGGAAAAGTTGCAATACAATATATATAAGCTCACAGCTCTTGCTACAAGCTTGCAACTGCACTTCAATTTCCTCCTTCACAATGAATCGCCGCCACAAGTCAAGATGCCGACCGCAAAACCAATGTCTTAGTTACTTTAAGGCCACCTGAAGATTATTTTATGTTTATATATGATTTCAACAGATGTCCAACACCAAACAATCAAATGAAAATAAAAATACATATAGCCCAATCTATGGACACCTATATATTAATTTATTTAAATTAGGACATATATACAGGAGCCAAACAAAATTTTGCTTTAAATATTGAGTCAACTAAAAGATGAGGGCGAAAGTTATTGATTGAAATGACGTGCTCATGTTTAGAGAAGAGAGATTAATCTACTAGTGAGAAAGAATGAGTTAATTCAAATTGGGGGAACAAAAAATAGATAGAAGAAAACCAAAAAAATTAATAATATTAATAAAAATAATACAAAATGATGTGTTAATTAAGAAAATAACAAAAAGTATGATCTTCAGGTATATTATAGAATGATGGGAAAATATATATATTCATATAACTAACCTTAACTAGTTTGTTAATATTGGTCAATAACTAAGCCCAAAAATTTTGAGACTAATTAATGTTTGGTTATATTATTGTTTTTTGTATTGAGAAAATTAAATAAAATTTCAAACTATAATAGAAAAGTAGAATACTCATAGAACCACCTGCAAATAAGCTATTCTATGTACATGTGTGACAAAAAAACATTCCCAAACCCACAAAAAGAATAGATTATGAATTAAAGAGTTTTGACCAAGCTATATCCAAAAAGTTTATAAATCTTATTATATTGTTTTGTCTTTTTGGATATTGCAACATATACAGCATCAAACTCCAATATTAGGGATAGATAGACAAAGGCCAGGTGACCCTTCTGGCTCCACTGTTGGGCATGCCTTGTTTTGCTATGATCCATGGCAGCCACAGAGCCAAGTGTGCAAAACTGCAAATATATTCAGGCTGGCAAAATCTTCTGGCAGGACGAAATAGTGTAAAATCCATGTCCGGGTTGGCAGTATATATGATTCCAAATTACTATACGTAAGTATACATATTGCACATTGTTATTAGAAACCCAGTTTCATTTTATTATTTGCTTGGTCAATATAAAGAGATTGGCCCACAGGGTTCTACAAGACAAAAAAAGTGGTCAGGGCAGTACTTCCTATATTATACGAACTACTAGGTTTGTCAAATGAACAATCACTATCACTTGTAATGTAAAGTGTCAGATTGACTGATTGTGAATATAATTACCAAAACTACAACAATAAAAAAGGGGGAAGGATTTGTTTTGTTATTAGCTCTCTCACTGCAACCCTTCTCTGGTTGTGTCTTAGTCTGTGTAGTCTGTAATCTGAACCGTACCACAGCTCTATTAGTACGTATTTGGGCTCTCTGTCGATAGTCTCGATGAAACCAACCACCTCCAAGAGTACGGCTGAGCGTGCTCTGTATCCACTGCCTATTATGGCTTCCCCCGAGAGTGCTCTCGTTATTTTATTTCACATGTTAACATTTCGTGAAGTCGCTCTCTCGCTCCTACTCCCACTCGGATCATTATCATTTTTGTTTTATTGGTAACGCAAGTATTAATGTCAAGGTTTAATATTTACCCAATGTTAGAACGCACATAAAAAATTTTGAAAAAAAATTCACTACATTTTTTACATCCATTGAATTGGTAAATTTTTATTAGTTTTCATTTAAGATAATTACTAGGGGTGTCCAACTCATTGCCCACCCAACAAACCCGCACAACCTAACCATATCCAACCCGCTGGCACTCGATCCGACTACTTTTGCAGTCGGACGCGGGTCCCGACCTTTAAAAACCCAACATCAATAGGTTGGTTGCGAGTCTCTTACTCCAAAACCCGAGAAACCCAACCTGACCAAAAACCATCGAGTTTGGCGATTTTTAAGTTTTCTGGCGACTTTTCCTACTAGATGCTATTGATTTCGACGACTAATACAATTAGATTCAGCGGAGATACACTAGATTTGGCAAGTTCTCTGCATGATTTGGTGAAAATCTGTCTGGATCTGACAAGATCTCCACTAGATTTGGCTAGATCTCACTGGATCTTAGACAGATCTAAAGAGATCTTGCTAAATTTGAAGAGATTTCACCGATTTTCAATGGTTTTTAAAGATTTTCGGCTTCACCCAAAATTGACTACCACACGATAGTTACCCAAACCACCCAACTTAATAGTCTTATAATTCAGTTACAGGTTTGAAAACTCCCCACCTGATCTGATTGGATCAGTTGCGGGTTGGGCACAATCCCAACCCGATGATAGCCCTAGGGATAACCATTGAACATTAGTTTTTGCTTATTACTAACAATCTGTCATATCATCATTTGTCAATTTTTTTTTTGTTCATAGACTTTCTCTTATTATTTTGGTTTCGTGACAAGGTTATTGTATTTCTAAGTTGCCCTTCTTGTTGTTTTGTTGAGAGTATACATTGTTGGTTTAAATCCCCACCTCTCAATATTGAATTATCAATAAATATTGAGGTATCATAATCGGTTCTTGTAAATTCAATTGATGAGATCTCATGTTTTTATTAAAAAAGTAAAAGCATTGAGCTTGTCAATGGGCTGTTACCCCTAAAATTTTGGAGAAATATTGTAGTATACATATGTTTTAACTTTTTAAAAATTGTGTAGGTTCAAAAATTTGAGTTGGCCCCTGACCCTATGTTCCATTTTTTCATATAGTTTCAATAATCTTTGTAATACATGATATTAATCCCCTCCCATGAAAAGCATGATTAGGGTTCTAATCTTGTCATTGGAAAGATGTATACATATATAAAATAAGAAAAAATTCATTTTAAACCTATGCTTTAGGGTGGTTACAAATTAAACCTTCATCACTCAAAATAAGACATTTAAAAAAAAAAGGGTTGTTTGACTACCTGCTTCAAGCCACATACCAACTACCATTGTTGAATGAAACATTTGTCTTGAAAGAAAAGTCTCAATCGATTTAAATAAATAAATAAATAATCCATTTTCTCATCACACTCCATGGTTCAACCAACCTCCCCCTTCAGGTAATTCACCATTGTCTGTATGTTTGCCCCCTTAGGTTGAACACTATCATCATCTCACCAGACATTGCCATTGGGCATTTTTTTAGGGGATGTTAAATTTGATTTAGGTTTGGATATACATTGGATTGATTTTGACTTAGGTATTTGGATTATATTTAGTTTTGTTTTGATATTTTTGTTAGATTTGGTTCTGTTTTAGGTAATGGGTTAGATTGGTTTTAGGATAAAAGGAAAATGATTTGGTGATGGATTCTATTTGTAAATGAGATTCAATTTTGGGGATGGACCTTTTCGGACTTCAGTTCAATGAAAGGCATTGAAATAAACGATTCTTATATCATTAAAAGCAAGGGGATTTTTGGATTACAGTTCAATGGTCAAGATAAAGGTAGGGCCTTTGTGTGATAATAGGTATTTTTCATTAAAATGATAGGTTGCAAGTTGGGGCCTAAGAATCAACCTTTAAGAAAAAAAAAAAAAAAACCAAGAATTAAGGATATGGTTATCTACCAATCATCTCTCCTAATACCTGTAAAAATTAAAGGTTTATACAGTGAGTACAACTTTTATAGTTTAATGATTGTTGAGGGCCATTTGTGGAAGTCCAGACAGACAGAAAGAAAGCCCAATAATGAAAGCAACAAAGAATTGACAAAATAGATAGCAAAAATCCATTAGGCCCAAACGGCAGGAATAATGGATCACAGGCCCAACAAATAAATAAATGGGTCTTAAAGAGGCAAGCGGGCTCTAAGAAGCTCGAAAAGAAAGAAATAGCATCCTATGGGCAGTGTATGAGGTAGAAAAGTGAGAAAGGGCCACCGCAGGCTCAAGGCAATGCAAACTAAGAGAGTAAGGGGTTTATGGCAGGCCTATGAACCCCAAGGATAAGAATAAGGTTATTGGGCTGGGGAAGCCCAATGAAGTTAGTAAAAAGCTCATGGGAGTGTGGAATTAGCAAACGGACCAAGGAAGCCCAAAGAAAGCAATCAGGCCGTGGATACCCAAAGGAAAGCCCAAAGGGACATAGGAGCCCATAAGTAAAAGCAAAACAGAGTTCGTGACAAGCCACTGAGAAAAGGAATAAGCGGCTGGCCCAAAAGAGGTCCAACAGGATTAAGTTATTACGGCAGGAATAACAGTTCAACGTTGCAAGAAATAAAGAAAATCAAGAGTGGACCAAAGAAATGTAAGGCCCATCATCAGACAAAGCCCAACTCTTGAATGGAGCAGGAAACCAAGGAAAAGCCCACATGAAAGGTCAGAAAACACAGACAGAGAGTCTCCAGATCACAGCAAACGCATGAGCAGTAGGTAGACTCTTGGACACATCTGAAAGGGAAGCACGCGTAAGGCCTAGGCACCACCAGCTTGTACCCAGCTAATATAGGACGTGGTGGGGCCATGGGCCAGAGGTAAGAGGTAAGGGGGGTATGGTTTGGTGGTGGGGAGAGGGGAAAAGATTTGTTTTGCGACTCCTACCCAAGCCCTTTTGGGAGGTACGTCCTGCTGGGATGATAGACTACCCAAAAGAGGCAAGTTTAAGGGGGAACCGTTGGGTGCATACCTTGAGAGTAGAGAGAGAAAGCATTTATACCGTGGCAGGAAAGAAGTGTTACGGTAGACTGAGGAATGAAACAAACTTGCCTCTGTCTGGCAAGGGTGAATGTCGCACAAACTTGGTGGTCGGCAAGTACACCCAGACCAGATAAAGGCGGTTAAGGGGCAAAATGGTAAAAGATTGGTCACGACAGGCACTATAAAAGGGCCCTTGCCGTGCCCTAAGAAAAGGATCGAAAAACAGAGCATTTACGGAGTAAAAAGAAAAACAGAGTAAAAAGAAGAGGAAAAAAGATAAGAAAGAAAAACAGAGAAGAAAAGAGAGAAAAATTAAGGAAGAATGAGAGGTAATACAGTGGGCATGCACCGGTAGATCGGTTTCCCTCGCTCCCTCTTCAAATCTTGCTCTCTTCCAAAACGTAAACAATGACTCTTTTTTGGGCAATAATCATTCAGGTCCAACTCCCTCAAAGCCATTAATCCCCACGGCAGGATCCTTTCTTGGGAGATTATTTGCATTGAGAAGAGGCGTTCTCCCCTCTTTGGCTTTGCTTCGGCAGACTAAACTTAATACTTGATTTATGCCCATTTGATTAGTTCGTATTATTTTCTTCACTTTCTCTGTGATTGACATTATCATGACTGTAATCATACTTTATAAGTAGGGATTACATAGCCATTTATTTAAATAGTCAGAATACTCTGTTTTGGTTATTATTATTATATCTGCCTGCCGTAACTCGTCTGAAACAGTTCTGTTTGCCGTAAGCTTACTCCTGGTAGACAAGACATAAGTTTGTGCACAAACCGGCCCAAGTTGAGTTACAATTGGACCTGTCCCAACTCCCTTACTCAGAAACATTTGGACCCATCATCGCAGAAGGCAGCCCAGCCCAACACACCATACACAAAAAAGGCCCCCACAATGATCATGATTGAAAAAAGAGGTCAATGACTTCCCAAATTCAATTGTTCGAGTTCTTTACTATACTATACACCTTTTGGCTTTAGTGACAAACTGACAATGGCTTTGTTGGTTGTTCTGTATCTTTTTTTTTTTTTTTTTTTTTGAGAAATAAGTTTGCTTATATTAATTCAAACAAAAGGCTAAATCCGTCTGAATAAAAAGAAAAGCTAACTGTGGAATATCTTCCATCCATACATTAGTATCTGACAAATTAAGTACTAATCTTGCAAAGCAATGTACAACTTTGTGTTTGTTACGCTCACTCTTAATATGAGAGTAGGATAATTCTGTAAAATTTCTTTCTAATACTCTCGCGTAGTCAATGAATAGTCCATACAAAGCCATACCTATATTTTTTGCCATCAATGCCTTCGTAACAACACTAGAAAGATGTGGTCTACCGAAAGTCTTAAACCAACTTTTTTGTTGATTATTATTATTATTTATTTATTTTTATACAACGGCTGTGTTGATTGTTCTATATAGATATTGTTTTTTCAATATTAAGAGTTTCGAAAGAGTGTAGACCATTTTCATGGACCCAACACTAGTTTCAAAATTTTACAATTTTGCTTTGAACATATCTTTTTTCACAGCTTGTTGAAGTGGAAGGTTGCTAGCATGAATAATTATTTTCACATGATAGCACCATTAAGATTTATTTTATTTCCATCATTCATAACTTGTCACTTCAACAAAAGTGAAAAAAATTGTGTTATTAAATTTATTATTTTTTCAATGACAAAATGGATTCTACCAACTCTTTCTCTTGATTGATTGGGACAGAGTATTTTTTTTTTATTATTATTTTTTTAATTTTAAGTATTGTATATACTACTATTTAAGGGACTTTAAAGCCATTTAAGTCATGAACTCTAAGGTGTAAACTCTAAATAAAACTCCTAAACTTTAGGTAAATTAAAAAAAAAAAAAAAAAATCTCACAACGTTTCTCCATATTCCATAAAATTAGGCACCACCTCTCCTAACACCCCTTTTTTTTTGTGAGATTATATCAACTTGGGTTTATTTATGATAGAGTAGAACATGTACAAAAAATAAGAGATTTTATAAGTAACCTAAAATTTTAAATTTTAAAACTTAATAATTTTATTTAGATAAGTGGAAAAGAGTAGTGACTAACTAGATATTCTTTTAACTATATGGGATAATCTTATTAAAAAAAAAAACAAAAAAAAACTACATGAAAATATGGGATAAGGATACATAATGTGGTTTTTTTTTTTAATAATATAGGAACTTGGGTTTTTTCTTTTTAAATTTATTTAGAAAATTGAAATGAGCGTTATTTTAATTTATATATATATATATATATATATATAGAGTCTTTGAGCAGAAGCACAGGTCCATGCTCAAAGGCTAGTATTTATTTTTATTATTTTTATTTTTTTAAATAAAAATTTTATTTATAATAGTCCTTTCACTTAAGAGACGTACAATCCTTGTAAAAAGGGTTTAATTTGCTATTTTTGGAAATTTAATGGTTTAATTTACTACTTTTAAAAAGTTTAAAATAAAAGTATTGGGCCTAAATAAAGTAAAAATTTCCCAAAAAATTAGTACAAAGCAAACTGGGTGGGCCAAAACCCGTTCTTATTTAAGTGGGCTTGTGCTGACATTTCAGGCCCGATGTGCACAATCTTTGGCTAGCAGGCGTTGCAGGAAGCCGCGAACCACCTCCGAAATCGGAGTCTCCAGCCTCCACGCAATCAACTAGGGCAAGTAATGGACTGCATTGAAGTTTTTTTCTTTTCTTCTCAGTAGCCAAACCAGTGCATGGTATTGACTATTGTGTTCTGGGTCTGTCTCTTTTTGTTTCCAGAATCTGTTTCATGGTTAAACTGAAAATATTGCACACCATCTGTTCGATGAAAAGCGTGAACGAGTTCTATGTTATTCTATTGCACATTGTAGATTTTTTTTTCCCATTATATACAATACCCAGATAGTTAAACAGGATTCTTGCTTTGAATTGATGTTATATGGATTAAATTCTATGTCATATGGCCACCCAATAAAGCTGATGCAGTGATGAGTACTGTACTGAAATTATAGCTTAGCTAAAAATTTTGTTTTCTTATGAGCATTGATATTGATTTAATTCTATATTGATAATGAATAATCAAATTATTGTAGAGCCTGTTAACAATAACATAGTCATGGCTACGAGCAAGCCTCGGACAAGCAGCTTCTCTCGCAACCTTGCAACTGTAACATCTAGTACTCCGGGGCTCAAGTATGGTCCCAACGGCACCATCTTTATTTCATCCGGGATTCCAGACCTTGACAGTAAGTCTCTACATTTACCACTTTCTTTGGATTAGTTATAGACTGAAACTCGTCAAAAAGGCAATGAAATCATTATTGTTTAACAATTTATGTGTATAGTCTGAATTTGTGGAGGTTTTTGATTGGTTGTCTTTGATTTGTAGAGATTTTAGGCGGTGGGTTTCCTTTAGGAAGCCTTGTCATGGTGATGGAGGATGCAGAAGCTCCTCATCACATGCTTTTGTTGAGGAATTTTATGTCACAAGGACTTGTTCACAAGCAACCCCTTCTCTATGCCAGTCCATCCAAGGACCCAAAAGGATTTCTGGGTACTCTGCCTACTCCAGGGTCATCCAAAGATGATAAATCTCGTGACCATGATCCTGAAAATGTGCCTTGCTTCTTCCATTTCCTTTTACTGTTTATTTCTGTGATTTTTGATTTGGATGAAATTTAAAAATTTTAATACTTAGTTTGTATAAATTACAGGAGAATGGTTTGAGGATTGCTTGGCAATATAAGAAATACTTCGGTGATAATCAGCATCATTTTGATAGTAACAGAGGTAAGCTTGTCTAGAACAATGCTCTCATTCTTTTTTATTTATACTTTATGCTGATGCTGCTTATGATTTACCTGTCTCAATATATAGTTTTTAAGTGGCATAGTTTGTGAAATATAGTCCTAAACATGAAAAATAATAGTTTGCCAAAAGAAAACTAATATTTATATTGGTGATAAGAACCTTGGAAGTGAAGCAGTCTGTACAATTTACATTTTTTATGATGAATAGTGTACATTATTATTGTATACATGGTACAACTGTACAAGCTTGTCGGTATGCAATCATGGGGAGAGCTCATTATATTATAGTCATGCAGATGTTAAGCACGAGTATTGCCATGACTTTGACTTGCGGAAGCCCTTAGAAAAGCATTTTATAAGTGGCCAACATATTGATTGTGTCAGCATTCTAGATTCTCCAAATCTTGCTGCTCTTCGTGACCATTTTGCTACATTTTTGGCTCAATTTCCAAGGTATTATCATACTTTTATTACCAGAAATCTACTTATGCAAGTTGTCAATTTCGCTTTGTGAAAAAATCATAAAACTGGTTTGGCTTTGAAGATAGCTTCTTTTTTTTATTTTACTAGAATTTTGTCTCCTCTGAGCAGGGAAGATCCTAGCTACCCGTGTGTAGATTTTGACCGGATACAATTAAACAAAAGTTTGTTAATAGAAATTTTTGCACTATATCCAATTAGACTAGACTTTTAGGAAACATTGTTGCTGCAATGGTAGGCTTATAGCCAGCTATAAATTCCTGGTCATCTTAATGTTCTCCTTCTGTCTATCTTCATAGAATGAAGAAGAGGAAATTGTTGCAGAATGCAGATACTGGCATGAGTTATCTGATTGACATAGATGTCTTTGTAGATTACAAGCTTAGAACTTGTTTCAGAGTTATAAACCACTTCCATAGCATGCTGGGAGACATTCTTGAGATTACTTCAGAGATTGTATACAAACAGTTGTTCTTTCAACTATATTTATAGCTCCTGTGACGTCAAAACTCATTTGAGCTTGCTGCCAAATTTGACTTACGTTTTTTAATCTTTTTTTTTACTACTCGTTAAATTTATCTCTCTATCAGCCTTTTTGTTTAATTCCCTCTCTCTCTCTCCCCCCCCCCCCCCCCCCCTCTTTTCCTTCTTCTCCCTGGGGTTAGTGGGTCTCAAATTCAATTTCTTTGACAAGAGTACTTGGCTTGTTGTAAAAATAATCCATCACTTGATGGTATTTCTAGTGGCTCCTACCTATTTTTGTTGTCCTCTAAAATTTTCAATTCTGACATATAATTCTACCTTTGCATGGCATCCCAGAAATGCTAGCAGCATTTCTTCTGCTGGTCGAATTGCTATCCAGTCATTTTGTGCTCCACAATGCACATATTCCAACATGGTTAGTGCACTTACATTTTTCTTTTAAGCTCCTATCTGCAGTAAATCTTTAGAAGTGGCTCTTGTTTCATTTGCTTCATATTTCTGTTGGATTGCTACAACTTATGCACTTTCCTATTCAGAGAAATCTTCTTTAATTCATAGGTGATCTTGATAAATGCATTTTGTTATATCCTTGACAATAATGGTCATTTTGAGTCTTATTTTTTCTACCTATTTTAATTTGGAATTTTAAGGCTACCAAAGAGTATTAGTGTGTTTGTGTATTTCATCAACATGTAAGCATTGCAGGAATGGGATATGCTTTCCTTTATTAGATCTCTAAGGAGCATGGTCCGGTCTTCAAATGCAGTTGCTGTTGTGACATTTCCTCCTTCCCTTCTTTCAACATCCTTCTCTAGACGGTGGCAGCATATGGCAGACACGTTACTGTCTGTCAGAGCAATCCCAGGTTAGATGTCACTTTTCATAACTTCTTATATGCTGTTATCTTTTGTTACATATGAACGATAATTTTCAAGAAGGTGCTTGTTTCAGATGAGGACAAGGAAATGGCGAAACTTCTCACTGGTTACCAGGACATGGTTGGGCTCCTAAATGTGCACAAAGTAGCACGCATTAATACACAGGTACCACCAAGTCATGCTTCTTCCTGATCCTTATACGCTAATAGGTAGCAGTGCTTGCAGTATACTAGTTTTCTTATTCATGCAGTTCACCTACAAACATGCATATGCATGCAACTTTGTGCATGCAAAGACATACACCCACCTGCCTACCAGGTGGGTGTTTTTGTTTTTTGTTTTTTTGTTTTTTCTTAAATTGATTTGGTTCTCATTCACTCACAAAGAACACAGAATCCTGCATTCCTTTGTGTTCTGCTTGTTCAGCTTTGGTTATAGTGTGCAATTTTCACAGTCAATTGCATTAGCCCTATGATATTTTCTTGCTCAACTGATTTTGTTTTGTTATGTTTTATCAAATCCATTCAGGTTCCTGTTATTCTTGACGCCACAACATTCTCAATAAAGTTGCAAAAGCGGAGGTTTCTAGTTTTAGAAAGTCTAAATCAAGCGCCTATTGACAGTTCAAGTGGGACTTCATATGGCACATCTGCTAGTTGTTCTGGGTCATCAAAGACTGGGACGCTGGATTTTTAGTTCCTTAGTCTCACTTGTCCCTATCACAAACAAGTTACTTTGAGAATGATCAACACTTGCCAGAAAAGGTGCTGCTTTTTGCCGCCCAAGTCCATTAGGTTTTCTGATCTTCAATTGACCTTTGAAATACTATCATCTGAATAGGTCATTATGTATACTTGGTAACAGAAGAATTGCAAGTAGTGACCTTTTCTTTTTATCTTTTTTGGGAATATTTTTTGTGAAATTTTCCATTATGGTGGTTTATAATTTTTAGGCAGTTTGCTAGACAGTTGAAGCAGAGAGGTGTAGTTTCTTATTTCTTAGAGAATACAGTTTGAAAGAGAGAACTTGAGCGTGCAGATATTCCTTATGATTGCTGAACTGTGGAACTTCCCTGAATAATGTGTGCTTATTGTATATAAAAACCTCATACAGTGTTACTGACTAACAGTTTTTTAGGCAATATTTGAGACTGATTCATACCAGTTTTGGAATAAAAAAATTGAGTCAGGCATTGTAATTGAAGCAAATTGACCTGGAAACTGTTAATGCATTGAACAAGCTGCCCAGATATGTGGGTCATTTAAACTGTTGAGCTGTTTGATGGCAAGTGCATATCACTCTTTGAGTAGATTTTTTTTTGGTCTGATATCATGCAAGATTTACAATAGTCCACCACAAGTTTATTATGGTGATTTTTTTTTTTTTTAAACATTTCTAAGGTGCGTTAAACTGATCTTTTGTCGATCACTCTTTACTTGCACAAACAGCCTTCTGTTGTTATACAATTTGCTTTAAGCATCTCTTCGATCCACCACCAATTGCTTGCTGAAACCGTTTGCTTTAGCAATTGAAAACAAATGTCTATGGTCTCTCTTCAGTAGTAAATGTCCCTCCACTTTAACCATAGAGACATTAATATAAACTATATTAAGCGACTCCCTTCTCTAGCATAAAAAAACAATGATGTCTTTGCCATATAAAATTTCATGACGTAGCTTAAAATTAAGGTGAGGTCCAGATATCTCACACCATACACCTACCTTAGCTATGACATAGCATGGAAAATTGAAGAGATGAAATGAACTAAACCAAAATTATTAGACGACTTGGCTCAATTGCTGGTGTCCTTTTCAAATGACATTACTAATCTGAAACAGGAGAAGAGATTACAAGGACCTTAGAACTCACTGAATGATTAAAAATTAAAATCCAAAACCAACAAATTATTGCAACTTCTGTTTTTCCAACACGAGCAGCCTATTATTTCTTTTCCATCATAGTATTTGGAAGACTTATTCAAAAAACAGAACTAGAAGAAAACAAAATTCCAGATATAAGACGATTTTATCAACTGAATACATATCCTAGTCTGGTCAGCAACTCTTGCTCAAAAGGCAGCAAAATTCAAGCGTTCGACTTCAATGTATTTGCAATGTCAATGACGAATCGATATCTGACATCTGCTTTCTGGAGGCGTTCCATGGCAGTGTTCACATAATCGATAGGAATAACCTCAATGTCAGCCTTTATGTTGTGTTTGGCTGCAAAATCAATCATTTCTTGTGTTTCCTTCATGCCTCCAATGCAACTACCACCCAGTAACTTCCTTGCTGTCATTCCATAATATTTATTAATACACAGTTCATTAGTGCAAATGCATAGGAAGCAATCAGGCTTGTACAACACAAGGGTACATATAATAATAAACACAGAGTCTTATATAGTTATATAATTAGTTAATTACCAAGTCAAATTAACATAACAAGCAAGTTCTTATCCCTTTTCAAATCAAATGTAACAATTGCTAGATGTAATATGCTTTACCCATGACTAATGGAAAAACTGGTAACTCAAGTGGTTTCTCTGGCGCACCAACCATAACGAGTTTTCCTTGTGTTTTCAATAAACCAATTAGAGGTAGGAGAGGGTGCTGAGCAGAGACTGTATCAATGATACCATCCATCGTGCCCTGGGCTGCCTATATATATATATATAGTATATCAAATTAGAAACATAATTAGATATTGTACACATACGGTAACTCACACTGACAATGCAACATGTTAACAAGTCAGTACCTGCATCTGATCTTGGTCTTTACTAACTAAAAATGAGTCAGCACCAAGATGTTCCATAGCTTCTTTCTTCTTATTAGGTGAACTACTGATCACTGTCACCTTAACCCCCATAGCTTTAGCAAACTTCACAGCAACATGGCCTAGACCACCAAGGCCAACCACACCCACATGCATACCAGGTTTGTCAAGTCCATAAAATCTCAAGGGGCTGTACACTGTGATCCCAGCACAAAGGAGAGGAGCACTAGAATCTAGTGGAAGGTTTTCTGGAATACGGATCACAAAGTGCTCATCCGAAACCATGGTGTCGGAGTATCCTCCATAGGTGGTGGTTCCATCATAATACTTAGCACCATAGGTGAGAATCGTTTTGGGGCAGTAGTTTTCAAGGTGGTTGGTGCAGCTATCGCAAGAAAGACATGCTCCAACCATGCAGCCAACGCCAACCTTGTCTCCAACTTTGAACTTTTGTACTTTACTGCCCACGTCTGTCACTACACCCACAATCTCATGCCTGCATTATCAAATTCAGTTCACATGATTTCAATATGGGATACTAAAAAGACTAGAGAGTAAAATCCATTCACTAGTTTAATGATAATTTATTAACATGTAATGGACAAATATCATGTAAATTTTGGCAAAGTGTTTGAATTGAATTACTTACAAAGTAAACCCTACTTTGATTTGTTTTTATCTTTGTGTTCCCTATAGTTTTAATTTTTCAATTTTCAGTCTTTTAACTTACACATTCGTTTTTAATGTATAGACTATAGTCCTCCTCCCATCTCTCCATCCAAATGTGTTGTTAAACTCCATTTATTTTCAACGAGAATGTCTAAGGAACACAAAAATTTTGACACTTAAATTAGATTAGAATAAAATTTCTATCTCATATTATATATATATATATATATATATATTTTTTTTTTGGGTGTCCTAGAAAATTGATATGCTTTGTTGAACGATATCTTTTAGGTTACTCAATCCATGGATATAGACAAAAAGTAGCACATCCTTTTCCAAATAAACAAAAAAGTACCACTATATTATAATACTATGGAATTTTGAATATTATAATATATAAAATATTATTCCAATTTAAATGAAATATTTAAGACAACACAATTCTTAATGAAAAGGCAAAGATATAGTGATAGAAGTAGGAAACATTAACATACCCAGGGATAAGTGGGTAGGTGGTCATGCCCCATTCGTTCAAGATCATGTGAAGGTCCGAGTGGCATATTCCACAATAAAGAACTTTGAACTTTACATCCTTCTCTCCTGTTGCCCTACAAACATACCAGCAACCATTTAGTTTGGCAAAAACCATCAATTCAGAAAAAAGGAGGGAAATGATGGATCATTGTCAATACTAATTGACCAATCACCACGTACACCATGATTAATTGATCAAATAAATGTATTCTTATTTGGCTAAATGGCCTTTGTAATGCCAAGAGCCTGTGCCTTCAATTTTCATTTTTATAATTATCGAATTATATAAAAAAAAAAAGAAAAATCAAGAGTTTTATAACTTTTTTTTTTGAGAGAGAGTTTCAACCAATCGCGTCCGCTCTTAATGATAGTTCTTTATCATTAAACCAAGATACCAATTAGTAAGTTTTTGGTGTAATTAGCGGAGATTGAACCCCAAATCTCTTATAAATAAGAGTTTTATAACTTATTTAATTAACACTATTTTGTATTTACAAGAGAGACGTCTGGAGTAAGATCCCCCTTCCTCAATTATCGAATTATTAAAAAAAATCTCATTAATATCACAATGTAACTGTCTAATAAAATGAAATGAAAATAAGAAAAAATGCAAGCCTTTTCACTATTGTCTTTCATCCAAAAAATGAAAAAATGCAAGCCTTTTCAAAGTGCATAACAAAATGATCCAATTTCATTTTAAATAAAAATATTTAGTATAATTGAATGATCCAATTTCATTTTTATTTGCTTTTCACCCCATAGTATATGAGGAAAAAAAAATTATTAGAGCACTTGTATAATAGAAAAAGTATCACATTTTTGCCAATCAAGTTCAAAATTCATGCACATCGGTCCATGTAAAGTTGTATAAAAATAAATAATTGCTACAATAACTGTGTAAATTTACAGTGACACTATTTATTTTGCATTTAATTTTTTATTCTTTCTTTATATATTCAGAGGATGAAGGAAGAGAGTGAATAATAGTTGTTGTATGTGAAGAAAGAGAAACAATTAAAAAAAGAAAAAAGAAAAATTGATATATTAATAAAATGTAGTATAAAATAGATAATTTGATGTGTCAGTCAATGCAAAATTGTGTGAAAATACATGGTTATTACAATAACCGAGTAAATTTACAGTGACACTATTCATTTTGCATTTAATTTTTTATTCTTTCTTTATGTATCCAGAGAATGAAGGAAGAAAATGAATGATGGTTATTGTGTGTGAAGAGAAAGAGAAACAATTAGAAAAAAAAAATCAAGAAATATTGATATTTTAATGAAATGCAATATAAAATAGATAATCTGATATTAGGTGTTTTGAAAAGTATGTAAAATAGAAAGTGAATTCTTATACTAAAATCGACATAAAATTTTACATGAACTGATGCAAATGCTCTTACAAGCATAAAAAAATGATCTAATTTCTTAGGATAAGCAAGATTTTAGATTAAAACGAAAAAAGAAAATCAAACAAGATTGGATGAAGAGGGAGAGAGAGGGAGGACCTTCTTGAGAAATTGAAGGGAGAGAGGATCCCAGAAGTATCCCTGGCTGCCCAGCCCAAGGCTTTGTTGGGGTGCTCAACCTCTGGTGATTTCGCCATTGAATTTTCTCTAGAATGCAGCAATGAAGAAACAATTGTAATGTTTTAGTAATGCAATGCCTATAGGCCAGTAAGTGACTAATAAATAAAGTGTGTGTGATTATAGGTAGAAATGTATCTATATATATATATATAGGGAATACATTTATAAAATTCAAACTTTCTTGCTGACTTTTCCACTCTTTCTGAACCAGTAATTTTTTTTTTTTTTTTTTTTTTTTTTTTTTGTTGATACAACCAGTAATTTGTTAAGGCTTCTTAGTTCTTACATGCTACACTTTCGGTCTTCTCATTCCACTTTCCTCTTTTAGACATTCGAAAATTTTCTTGGTTCGCCTCCGGATATGGAAAAGGTCAAGGTCCGTGCGTTTCTTGTTGTGGTGCCAAAAAATGCCTTTATTTTTTTATTTTTTATTTTCCTATTTGAAGTTTTTGCTGTTTATGGATCTATTTATTATGGTCGATTCACCTGTTTTTTGTTGCTTACCCGAAAAAAGGTCAGGCTTATGTTACCATAAACTCACCGAAATACTGGTGTTTGGCTTTCCTAAGTTGGTGGTTTTTTATTTTTTATTTTTTTATTTTTTATTTTATTTTATTTTTTTTAATTTTTTAATTTTTTAAAATTATTATTTTAATGTGAGTTTCAATTAGCTCAACTGGTAAAATCTATAATAATTGAATAAGAGATATGAGGATCAATCCTTGCCTACACCAAAAATCAATTGGTGTCTTAGTCTGATGATAAAGGCTACGTTTGGATTGGGCTGAAAACAGCACGTCTACGTCTTTATTTATTTGTTCCTCAAAAAAAAAAAAAAAAAAACATCTTTATTTATTTATTTTCACGCGTTTGTGAGACTTGCGGCTACTGTTCATGCACTGTTCAATGAACAGTAGCCGCAAAGTTTGACTTTTCCCACTTTTTTCAATCAATCAGTGCACATCGTGTACTGTTCACGGATCCACAAATTTCACTTTTCAACAACTTTTTCATTAAAAATGGGTCTCACGGTACTATTCACACATTTAAAAATTATTTTGTTACAGTGTTTTTCAGTTTTCAGTTGTATCCAAGCGGACCCAAAATGCTACTGGAGATTATTCTTCGCCTACATCAAAAATCGATCGGTACCTTAGCCTAATCATAAAGAACTACCATATGGAGGTATAGCACTCTAGCTCTCATAGCCCTACCCTTTTGAACAGGTACTACAACAGGCTTGAGATTGACTTATGGGTTTCGTGGCAGTCTCCTCTGGTTGATATGTTTAAGAATTAAGGTCAACTTTGATGGAGATATTTTAAGGAAGAAGAATGAGCTGGTATTGGGGTTATTGTTAGGGAATACCTGAAAATTTTTAAGTTAAGAGTTGTGTGGCATCATTAATTAATATGAATTGATCTCAAATGCGTTGTTGATTATCATGCAATATTATTTATTACCTTAGTTGAAGGGTTTTTTTTATTTTTTATTTTTTATTTATTTAAATTTTAAAAAAAGGCCTTAGTTGAAGGTTTTACGACTAAACGCATCCGATAATGAAATACTGTAAGATTTTATTTGGTAGGTGACCTATTGACCCAATGGTAGTAGTACTTAATAAGACATTCCCAATCTAATTAAAGAAGGGAAGAGATTGCAAGGGACAATAACTCACCAAATGTTTGAAATCCCAAAGCAAAAATCACTTCATTTCTTATTTATCACAAATAGTACAACTTTTACATCCTCTTCTCAAAAAAAAAAAAAAAAAAAAAAAACTTCTTTGCCACACTATGAGAAAGACATGTTCAGAAAACCCAAAAAAAAGAGGCTAAAAATACCAGAAAACAACGTAATCAACTAAAAGGTATCTCATCACACAAGTGAGACATACTAAAAAGACAGCAAAAATCAAGAGCTTGACTTCAATGTGTTCCCAATATCAATGACAAATCGGTATCTAACATCTGCTTTCACAAGTCGTTCCATTGCAGTGTTCACATAGTCAATTGGAATTACCTCAATGTCAGAAGTAATGTTGTGTTTGGCTGCAAAATCAATCATTTCTTGTGTTTCCTTCATGCCTCCAATGCCACTACCACCCACTAGCTTCCTTCCTGTCATTCCATAACATTTATTAATACACAATTTATCAGTGAAAATGCACAGTCGACAATTAGGCTTGTACTACACAAGAGTATATAATAATAATAATAATAATAATAATAATAATACACCCACGGTCTTATATAATTACTAAGTCAAATTAACATAACAAGAAACTTCAGATCCCATTTTCAAATCAAATATAACAATTGTCAGATGTAACATGCATACCCATAAGTAATGGAAAAACTGGTAGCTCAAGTGGCTTCTCTGGCGCACCAACCATAACGAGCTTTCCTTGTGTCTTCAATAGACCAAGTAGAGGCATGAGAGGGTGCTGAGCAGAGACTGTATCAATGATACCATCCAATGTGCCCTGAGCAGCCTATATAGTAGATAAAGTTAGAAACTAAGATACTGTACACTTATGGTAACTCACATAAAATAACTTGACAATGCAACATGTTAACAACAAAACTAAGTACCTGCATTTGATCTTGGTCTTTGCTAACCAAAAAGGAGTCAGCACCAAGATGTTCCAAAGCTTCCTTCTTCTTGTTGGGTGAAGTACTGATAACTGTCACCTTAACCCCCATAGCTTTAGCAAACTTCACAGCAACATGGCCTAGACCACCGAGGCCAACCACACCCACATGCATACCAGGTTTGTCAAGTCCATAAAATCTCAAGGGACTGTACACTGTGATCCCAGCACAAAGGAGAGGGGCACCAGCATCAAGTGGTAGGTTGTCTGGAATACGGATCACAAAGTGTTCATCAGAAACCATGGTGTCAGAGTAGCCTCCATATGTGGTGGTTCCATCATAATACTTAGCACCATAGGTGAGAATCATTTTGGGGCAGTAATTTTCAAGGTGGTTGGTGCAGTTATCGCAAGAATGACATGCACCGACCATGCAGCCAACGCCAACCTTGTCTCCAACTTTGAACTTTTGTACTCCGCTGCCCACCTCAGTCACTACCCCCACAATCTCATGCCTGCATTAATTATCCAGTTCAATTCACATGATTTCAATACATGTAATGGACAAATAGCGTGTAAATTTACTCGTTTCTTTGAGAATGTACTAACATGTAATGGACAAATAGCGTGTAAATTTTGGCAAATTAAGTGTTGAATTGAATTGCTTAGAAATTACACCTTCTAATTATGATTTGTTTATATTTTTCTCCCTATAGTTCGAATTTTTCAAATTTTAGTCTTTTAACTTACAAATTTGTTTTCAATGTATAGTCCTACTCCTTTCGTCAATCTCTATCCAGGGTATGCTGTTAAACTACATTTATTTTAATAGCATAATTACGTCATTTATGGGTTTTAATTGTGCGATATGGATGGAATGACTACATTGAATGCATACATAAGTTGAAACATTAAAATAAAATAAAAATATTAAAGAAAAAAAATAAAAACATTTCAAATTTAGAGAATGTAATTTGTAATTTAACAACTAATAATAATAACAACTCATAAACCAAAATAATTAACAAATTGAACCAAACATCATCAAATCGTTATTTATATTTTCGGAAAACAATTTTTCTGTACTCGCGGGGTTCTATCTATATATAGAATTGAGCACTATAACTAAATTTGCAAAAGTCTTAAACAACATAAAATAGGAAAAAAAATTCTTTCACACTGCGTTTTTATAATCTGAAAACGTGAGTTACGTTTTCAGTTTATAAAAATGATGTGAAAAAAATTACTGCCCAGAACAAATATATCATGCTCTAGAAAACCGATATGTATTGTTGAATGGTATCTTTTAGGTTCGTCAATCCATAGATATAGACAAAAAGGAGCACATTATTCTCCAACTTAAACCAAAAAAATACCAATATAAAAAATATAATAATACCATGGAATTTTGAATATTGTAATATATAGAATATTATTCCATATATTCCAAATTATGTGTAAGACAACTCGTTTCTTTATAAAAAGGAAAAGATGTAGTGATAATAAGGGTATGACTCCTAAGAAATTAACATTCACATACCCTGGGATAATTGGATAGGTGGACATGCCCCATTCGTTCTTGACCATGTGGAGGTCCGAGTGACATATCCCACAATAAAGAACTTTGAATGTTACATCCTTCTCTCCTGTTGCCCTACAGACATGCCATACTATTTCATATTTAGCACAAACCAACAATTAGGAACCATAAAAAATAATTTTTTTTTTTTAAAAATGGTAGAGGATGGATCATTGTCGATACTAATTTGAGCAATAGCTATGATTAATTGATCAAATAAATGCATTCTTATTTTGTTAAATAAAAATAAAATAACGAAACGGTCAAATAAAATGAAATGAAAATAAGAAAAAAATGCAAGCTTTTTAGAATTTAGAGAACGAGGATTCAAAAGATCTAAGAGATTTGTAAGGTATCATCTATTCTCTTTTACGAGGAGAAGTAAAATTTTGATTCCCTTTCCTTATTAAAAATTAAATTATCCGATGATCCTACTATTCATATAAGAGATTCCTTTCATTACACGTGTAGATCCAATGCATGAGTCTCACATGTTGTGAGAAAGATGTCTCATGAGATAACATTTTTCTCTATTATTATTATTATAATATTTGAATTATACAAAAAGAAAAGAAAAAAAAATCCAATTTTGTACTGGATAAATTATTTTAGTATTCAAAATATTAGATTAAAATGAAAAACACATCAAACAAGATTGAATGAAGAGAGAGAGAGAGAGAGAGGACCTTCTTGAGAAATTGAAGGAAGAGAGGAGGCCAGAAGTATCGGTGGCTGCCCAGCCAAAGGCCTTATTGGGGTGTTCAACCTCTGCTGATTTCGCCATTGATTTTTCTCTAGAAAGTAGCTCTGAAGAAAAAATTGGAATGCTATAAAGTAGTGCAATGCCTAGGCCAGTAATGACTAGTAAGTGTGTGATATCGTAATAAAATGTACCTCTATATAAATAGTACTAGAAATGAGGGGCCGGTTGGGGGGTGTGAATGTGATGACGTATTGGCTTAGCAAATGGGGTGTGATGACAAATTTCGTACTTCCTTGCTGAGTACTCCACTCTCTGTCACGAGGGAAGGAAGAAAGAAAACGACGTGAAGTAGATTTTTTTTTTCTTGAGAAGGACTTGAAGTAGATTAGGCGTGCGTATACTTGCAAGTTATTCTGCTTTTTGGTTGGGTTTCCCAAATACTATTTAACTAGTCGCTAACCCGTGCGATGCATGAGAAAACTATTAGAAAATAATAAAGCATGCATATATTAAAAGACAATTTAAGTTCATGTGTGCTTGCAAGGGATACATACCTAAATAGTTCTTGCGGTAGAAATAAAAGTCTTATCTTTGAGATAAAGAACTTATGTAAACAAACTAACCTTACATAAAACAAATTTAAAAAAAATAATAAAAAAAAAAACATAAAACTGATGTCACGGGAAATTCAGCCACATAGTAGTAATATATAAATCTCTTAAAATCTAAACTTAAACCTAAACCTAAACCTAAGGACTAAATATATAAACAAACTAACCTTACAAAAGCTGAACTTTATAAGCTAAAATCTATACCGTGAGTTGTAGATCTTGAATGCTATACCGTGCATTTAGGACTTCCTACATCTGGAGAGAGAGAAAGTTTGTAGAAACTAAAGAAAATCTCTCTATAGCTTAAGAAACACAATATACTAAAATCAAAGAGATAAAATTTTCAAATGACAAAATATTATAGATAATTTAAAAGAATTTTGGTTTAATTCTTGAACACCGCAACTCCATAAAATTCATACTAATAATAATATTTTATGATAGCGCAGTTAGAATTTTGGTTTAATTCTTGAACACTGAATTGGAAATTGATTATATGAATATTCAATGGTGAACAAAGTACTATGTATTAATTAATATATAAACAAAACTAACCTTACAAAAGCTGAACTTTATAAGCTAAAATCTATACCGTGCATTGTAGATCTTGAATGTTTTAGGACTTCCTACGTTTAGAGAGAGAGAGAGAGAGTTTGCAGAAACCGTGGCTTTATATTTCTTAACTTGAGAGAGGGGTAAGGTTGCTAGAGTTTTGAGGAGTTATAATTTTTATTTATTTTTTATTTTTTAAATATTGTGCTGACGTGGAAAATTGTGGTGGCAGCAAAGGCTTCGGTTTTATATATATATATATATATATAGATAATGGTACAAATTTTATTTCATTCCGGTCGGAACAGCTGGAATATCTCATACCAGTGTGTAAACTGGAATGGTAATACCCTCCATTCCACATCGGATTAAATTTTGCCCCATTTCAGCCCATTTCGAGCGTTCGAAAATCAATTTTGGCCTAAATTCATTTTTCAGCTGGTATGATTTTGGCTTCTTATTTTCCCTTCTTGAACTCGATCAGCGTCCTATAGCTCCTAGTCTCTCCATCATCTCTCACTATCTGACCCTCTCAATTGTGACAGAGAAGTTGAAAATAAAATTGAAGAGCAAGATGAAGCAAAAATGGTGTGACTTGTAAAAAAAAAAAAAAAAAAAAAGAGAGATGAAGAAGACAAGAATAAGTGGAGAAAGAATAAGTCTTCTGCCACATAAAGTGGCATAATAAATGCCACAACTCACCCATGTGGCGAGTTGTGGCATTTGTTTTGCCACTTTTTGTGGCACTAGAATGACTCGTGGAGAAAAAGAGCTCAGACGTGAAATGATGAAGAGAGTGAAAGCCTAGCAATATGCAATAATGAAAGATAGAAGAAGTAGCATTAGTAGGTTACAGTGTACTAGTCACGTGGGTGGGTTGGGAAATGGGAAAAAGTAGCTAGTAGGAAGCTTCTTGGAAGCTCACTTGTGTACAATTACTTAAAATGTGAGGTTTTTTTTTTTTTTTAACCATAAATAAATGTTTTAAAAAAATAATAATCCCACTTTATTTTAATAGAAAACTATATTAAATTCATTATTTTACATAAGAGCAATAATAATATATAAATATATATTTTAGCAGTAATTTCGAAATGGTTTTCGAAACAGTACCTGAAATTGGTTGGTACTGAAATATTCCATTCCAATAGACAAGCCAAAACGGTATTCATAACATTGCTATTTAAGACCCAGCAAAAAACACAAAAACGTGCATAATCATGCATTTTTGAGTTTCAAGGCACTATTCATACCTTAAAAAATTATTTTATTACAGTATTTTCAGTAATAAATTTTCAGTTTTCAGCAAAATAATATGAGAGATAAATATTTTTTTTTACAAAATTTTATTTTTTTTAAATTGTTGATGTGGTAAGTACTGATTATTGGTAAATAAAAAATGGAAAAAACTTAAATGCAATATTTAGGTATTGTTACTTAAGTTTCCTTCTTAAAAAGATTTAGCTAGTTGAATTCAAATCACCTTCTTCATTAATAAATAAGGAATTATAAAAAAATAATTATAAAAGTCTTTATTTATAATTTTAATTAGAGATATTATATATAAGGACAAATGTACAAAAGAAAAAATGGCTTATGCGCCCGGCGCATAAGCCATCCCTCACTGTCAGTGAGAGAGATGTCTCATGTGCCGAGCGCATGAGATACTCTCTCTGTACAAAATTATGCATTAATAATAATAATCTCATGCGCTGAGCGTATGAGATACTCTCTCTGTACGAAATTATGCATTTTATATAATAATAATAATAATAATAATAATAATAATTTATTTAGTTAGTTAGAAATGAGTTCTAAAATTATGTAATAATAACTCATTTAGTTATTATTACTAAAATATAAATATATATATATATATATATATAATTATATAATTCATGATTAAAGCCATACAATGCACTAGACAAATTCATGAGAAAGAAAAAGGATTCCCCTTAATAATAACTCATTTAGTTATTATTACTAAAATATAAATATAAATATATATAATTATATAATTCATGATTAAAGCCATACAATGCACTAGACAAATTCATGAGAAAGAAAAAGGATTCCCCTCATTTAGCCACTCACCTTATCAAAATTTTGCATTTTTGCCAATGTATAATTAATTATAATATGTTCTTTAAAAATAGTTATCATGTGGGTAAATGCAAGTGTTTCTATTTATTAATTATCTATAGATGTTTTTACTAAAAAAAAAATCTATAGATACACACTAATTATTTATATAAAAGAAATTTATAGGTTATTTTTCATATATAAAAGGAATTTATATGAAATTTGATAAATTAATAATTATTCATATTAATTGGGAAATTTTTTAATAAATAGTTTAAATATAGAATAAAATTTATTTATTCCTTTAATTTAGAAAATTAGAACACACAATAGAATTAAAATTCAATTAAAAAATAAAATAATAATGACATTTTAAATTGTAAGGCCTTTAAAACTTATATTATGTTGCAAAATATTATGAAATAAAAAAAAAGTCAAAATTCTTCTAAATTAAAGTTAAATTTTGTTAAATTTTATTTAAAAAAAAAAATTATAGCAAGATTATAAAGATGGACAAAGTTTGACAACAAATTTGGTTGTAGCCTAAGGCTACAACTCCCAATAAATAAAAAATTAACATTACAACATATCTTGAAAATGTAACCATTATATTGCATATTCTTTATGTTCCTAATATGAATGTCAAATTTCGTGTTAATCGGATATTATTTTACTATTCGATCCTTATATTTTTTTTTTTATATACATCATTTTAAATTACAAAAACTTGAAATTTAAACATTTAATTGATGAAACAACTATTGATTTTTGATATTCTGGAAATTTTACAAACATAAAAGATATAAGAAAAAAAATATAAGGACAAAGTTTGGCTATAAACTTATTGAAAGAATTAACATGGCAAGATATTTTGAAAATAT